>NC_052500.1:9213370-9513370 GCF_016617805.1 Bactrocera tryoni
TATCGATGACGATGGAGCAGACGTTCCATTACCTGACCATGAAGAAGTTCGAATAGCAATTGCCCGCCTGAAGAACAACAAAGCGGCAAGGGCCGACGGATTGCCGGACGAGCTATTCAAACACGGCGGCGAAGAACTGATAAGGAGCATGCACCAGCTTCTTTGCTATGCCCAATCCATAAGAAAGGTGATCGCACAATCTGCGCCAACTACCGTGGGATTAGCCTCCTCAACATCGCATATAAGGTTCTATCGAGCGTATTGTGTGAAAGATTAAAGCCTGCCGTCAACAAACTGATTGGACCTTATCAGTGTGACTTCAGACCTGGAAAATCAACAACCGACCAGATATTCACCATGCGCAAAATCTTGGAAAAGACCCGTGAAAGAAGAATCGACACACGCCACCTCTTCGTCGATTTCAAGGCGACTCCCTATCGTGTGACTTCTTCAACCTGCTTCTGGAGAAAATAGTTCGAGCTGCAGAACTAAACAGAGAAGGTACCATCTTCTATAAGAGTGTACAGCTGCTGGCGTATGCCGACGATATTGATATGCTCATAATTCCCGTCCTGCTATATTGTGCAGAGGCTTGGGCGATGACAACAACCGATGAGTCGACGTTACGAGTTTTCGAGAGAAAAATTCTGTGAAAGATTTATGGTCCTTTGCGTATTGGCAACGGCGAATATCGCATTCGATGGAACGATGAGCTGTACGAGATATACGACGGCATTGACATAAATAGTTCACCGAATTAGACGACAGCGGCTACGCTGGCTAGGTCATGTTGTCCGAATGGACGAAAACACTCCAGCTTTGAGAGTATTCGAAGCAGTACTCGGCGAGAGAAGCAGAGGATATCCAATTGGCGCCACGTAGCGAAAAGAAGAAACGACTGGCGCGCTGTTGTTAACTCGGCTATAATCGCGTAAGCGGTGTCTACGCCAATTAAGAAGAAGAAGAAGATATACTATATCAACATCATTTCTCTATATTGCTCTTTACATTCCTTTCTTATTAATAGATCATTTCGCAATCTCATCTCTCTATATTTCTCTTGACAATCCTTCCTTATAAATATGGGAATCAAAAGGAGTCTGTTTAAAATGTATGAAAGAATCGTCAAGTCTGCTTAATACGTGATTACCGCTTCGAGCGTGATGGATTTCTAAATTTATAAAATAGCTTTCCAAGTTCAGTCAGGTCAGGCAAAAGCAAAACTGTGGACATTTTCTGAGAAAATCCATTAGCGGTTTGGCGATTGCCCGAATATTTAAATAATTTTTGAGTTGTGATTTAATTTCATTTTTACGACATTAAGCATATGTTTCTTAAACTTTTAAGCGTCAAAGCTCGCTAAGCACTTTTTAATAGCCAACACGCATTAGCTCATTACTTAATGCGAACGCAACAAGTAACTATCGGTGGCCATAAAATTTAAGTGACTTAAGCAAAGGATTCCACTCAATCGGCCAGTGAAGCCAAGCGCCAACACCTAACATTAATAATAACATAAAATAAATGCGCTTAGTTAATATTAATTTATGCAATAAAACTTCCATTTACATATTTTATGGTGTCACGCTCGGCTACTCAGCCGAAATGCTCGCGTCTCAACGACTGCCAACTTGCGAGCACATAAAATCCACAACACAAATGCATAGTAAATAGATCATTCGAAATGGCTGATTATCAGCAATAATAAAACACCATTTTAATGGCACTTCTGGGGAAACAAGGCGTGACATGTTTTAGAAGAGTTGAAGAAAAGTTCGAAATAAATTAAAAAGAAACGAAAAAATAGAAATTAATATGAAAATATTTTCACGTTGGAACGCCAAACGCTGGCAAGAACGAAAATAAGTTGCGAAGATCGCCCGATCGGCGCAAACACGAACTGTAAGTAGCGGCGCTGCAGCGTCGTTGAAGTCTTCAAAGTAACCAAAAAGTGCAGGAACGCAATTTTTATAGACTCTTACAGCAACACTGAGATACTCACACCAGAGAGCAGAGGGAAAGCCCATAAAAATAGCAGCAATTTCGTGTAAAACCCATAATGTGGTGGCAGCGGTGGCAGCTCTGGTGACATTGGTGGTGCTGGTGGTGGCGTTAAGTAGCTGCCGCTCCGAAGTCGTCGAGAGTTGACAGCGCATGTAGACACCACTTAAGCGCGCAGGGAATTGATAATAAAAGTGCGCGCACAGAAGATGTTGCCGTGCCAGAAGCGAGTGGATTAAAAAATTATTAAAAAGTTATGTGCGCGAGATCATTAAAAAGGTGGCTAAAACATCAAATTATATTGGGCAATTTTACATATGATCACATGTGCTCATACCTATTTATGTTTGAATGAGTGAGCATTGCTTGTTTGAGCGAATTTATGCGTGTGTAGCAACACTTTTATGACACGGATGCTGCCTAAGATTAGCGAATTTCAATTAGAAGGCAGGCGGGGGGCTTATTCTTGGGACTACAATATACTTTTAGAAGACGGTAAGGAATTATGCGAGTTGGTTGGCTTATGACGTATAAAGTAGAGTCAGAATGGAGGTGCTCAAAGTGGAAATTTAATCGAGTAGGGTAGTGTTAAACCGCTGGTGGTGATGCTGGGTCATAGAGACCCGAAGGTCATTTATGTTTGTAACTTGCTTCGCGTGCTTTAAAAGAAGGTAATTTTATATATTTTGAGTTTAAAAAAACAAAAAAAAACGTAAAATTGAGAAATTTATATTGAAAACTCAGCATATATTTTCTAGACTACACAATTCTCTTTGTTGTGCATTCAGGTTTTAATTTTTCTACTTTTCTCTCGGCACCTAATCAAACTGATGGATTTTTGGTGGCAGTGTTTTAATTCCGGTAATATACTACATTTGTAGAAAAAGCTCTTAAGTCATTACCTAACACTCGGTACAGTTGTCTATAGTACTATAGTGCTATCAAAAATATTCATATATTCGGTATGGATTAAGGTCTAATGAAATGTATGCAAAGCTCAGAAAGTTTCAGTTTTAAAAAGATTAATTCTTTATTTTACACTTCCAAAACCTGTGAAATAATCTGTAAATGGATGGCCTGGACTAACACCAAGCCTAGGCTCTTCAATTGGGATAGTTTCAAAATCAATTGCCTTTTTTGACATCAAAGGCATCGTCCTCCTCCTGGACAAACCGTCAATGCCAAGTTTTAAGTGGAAGTCCTCAAGAGACTCAAACGAAAGGTCAATCAGATCCGACAAGACATTGCAGCCGATTGGAAGTTGCACCACGACTACGCCCCGGCTTACACCGTCTTTCTTGTGAACAGCAACCCAACCAAGGCCGGCATCTCAACGCTTCCGCAGCCACCCTACAGCCCAGATGTAACCCTCTCGAACTTATTTATTTCTTTGTACTTGACAATAATCGCTTTGGCACCAGAGTGATATCAGAGGATCTTAACATTTCTGGCGAGTCGACTCAACACATTCTGATTATTTTTTTTGAGTATGAAACCTGTCAATAATAGACTCAATGCTCAGGAAACTATATTTATCAGAAATAGTTCAATATTCTGGTGAATGGCGCTTTAACAATTAGACGAGACCGAAAAAACCAAAATCCACAGAAGGCACTGAAAGTCATCACAGCCGAGGCTTATAATTTAGGGAATTTTGATTAAGTGATAGCATACTTATATCGAAATAAGGAAAGTAGTATACTGATTTCCCATGGTGTCACCAATAATCTCACTTGGACAGCTTGAGTACTTTGTTCGTTGCCATGCTCAGAACTCGTAAATATGGATCAAAAACACCGTCGCTCGACATAACACGGTGAGACTGATACATGACGCAATTTCTGATCGGGCACGGCTGCTGTACTTTTGTAAATACGATCACAACAATGGAACAGACTGTTGTTTCTGCAGTAATGTCAGTGAAAGCGTGCCAGTTGTTTTATTTACTGCCCGAAACTCGAAGTAGAGAGAAGTAACAGATACTATTATTAACGAACGTACGACTCCAGAGAATAAAAGAAAAAGTAAGTAAGAGTAGTCCAGAAAGGTGCCCATGATGAGCCAATCTTGGCTGAGCCTAGTCCTGTGAAGAAATGCTTAACGGCGGTCCCGTCGGGCCAGTAAACTTCAGTCGGAGTAAGGGTTTAGTACGTAGGTGTATTGATAAGCAAGTTCGACACGATATGATAATCCCGACTGGGTGTGATCCCGAACGAGGTGTACCCTTAGCATGCAGCATGATCTGTGTATGACGTCTCGGACTGACGGTGTATATAAAAGACTCCCCCTTTGAAACAAAAAACACAGAAAACAAAAACGCTTAGAACATAACACAAATTTCTTGTGGCTGCCAAAATCAATGCCAGCCAATTCGAAGGGGTTTGTAAAAGTATGGCAACCGAGATGCTTCAACCTTAGTCTGACGAAAGCTAGAGCTGAGAAAGTAAGCGTCTAAAGGTTTTCACCTCATGTTTCACATTGCAAGTTTGACAAGTTTTACCCTCCAAAGCCTATTGCCTCACTCAGTGAATGCCCATAAGACAGTAGCAAACCTATAATTGCGACGATGCGAGCTTTGATAAGGGCGAGCTTTGATAAGGGCTAGCAGTTCAATGGACCTTTTACGTTTCACAAGGGCTGGCTGCTGACCAAAGCTTGCCGAGCTCCATCTAGCTCCATAGCTGCTCTCGCTAGGTCCATAGATGCACAGATGCCGAATGCATGTTGATAGGATAACCTCTGCTCATATCCATCCTGATGGAATTGGGGTAAGGTTGTATTTTCTTGCAGGCTCAGCGGTTTTACAATTTCCGACGATTCCGTCCTTGACTAGTGTTGTGCTTACTGTCTGCGAGCTCAAAGTCTGTATAGCAGCTTTGTTATTTCAGTGGATGTATATCTACCTAAAAGAGACCTCTCTTCGGAGAAATACATCTGCTGCTACTTTATTGGCAGTTTATTCTGCTTGAAACACACTACAGTGCTCTGGCAGTACGAAAAGAAAATTGATTGAGGAGACCCGACTGATGACTCTTTTTACAACCTTCCACTTGTTCGTCTTCTCCAGCGACCCGACCTTATCCATACATCTCTCAGAGGTAGTCCGGGCATAATAACAGTCTCAACTACAAATTTTCCTTGTTAAAGCCTGCTTGCATTATTTATGCATATATTAAACCGTTATGAGCGTATAACGTTAAATATTTTTATATTCACACTATATATGCCTGATCAGCTACAACAATAACAATAATAATAAGCATAACGTTGTCACGACACACAATTGAAGTGAAGATTAATTGCTGCAACCTTTTGTTGCACGCACCAAACCGGCGAGTAAATGTGTCACAACAGCCGCAGCAACTAACACACGCACACACATACATAAATAGGCACAAAATACGCGGAAATGCGCACACATACATACATATCTCGAGTATGGCATCGCGGCAGCTAGATAAGAAATTTCCACAGCGTGTACGCACACAAAGCGAGTCACGCACACATGCATATGTAGAGCATATATGCATGCGTATATTTATGTAACTGCCCCCACTTGCGGATGCTGCTCCAATAGCCACTAATGCGCTTCCTGCGGCCAACCTCTGTCCGCTAATGCCCGACTGGTTATTGCATTGTGACACGCTGCCTGCTTGCCTGCCGTTGTGACCCGGCCCTTTGTGCCACTGTGGAGCGCAGAGTTCGCGGCTTAAGTGCGCGGCTGCGTGGCTGCTTGCCGTAGGTGTCGCCATATCGATGCGATTACACAATAAATTTCCGAGATAACATTTGTGTTTACGCGCTGAAGTGCTGCCACACTCGCTTACTCGCACGCCGGCGCGCTTTACTTTATGGCGTGCCATATGGAGCAAGCCGCCGAGCCTGGTGAGTGTGATGTGCGAGTGTTACTTGGATATTCATTTGCTGCCATGAATCAAGCCTTTTTTCGGCTGTCACGAGACGCTTTCTCGGATGTTGGAGATTTGAATTACGATTATGCCACACGCGCTCACACAAACAGACGCGCACATGTGAGAAACGCATTTGTGGGCGTCTTGCAGCGCGTGGCTTCATATGAACGTGTGTGTGTGTGTGTGTTTTTATATAAGTGTCTGTGCTCCAAATAGTGCAGCCGGCAATTAGCTCAAGTGGCTGCATAAATTTCATGTGGTTGTTGTTCAAATTGGTTTTGGCTTTGGTTTGGGCTTTGGCTTTCCCATTGTCATTACTCATTACGTTTGTTACGGTACTTTTTCAAATCTATCTCAGCACTTGGCCGCATTGTTGTGGCTCTGATTTTGTTTTTATTACTTTTTAATGTGTAACTCACACTGTTGTTGCCATTGTTATTGTTGTTGTCTGTTACCTTTTTTCATACAACGGCATTTTGATTGCTTGTGAAGTTAAGTTGGTGAAAAAAAAATGTTTCGTCGTGATTTGTCAAAGCGTTTTTCTATTTTTCTACGCACACAAAGCGTTGCCTTTTGTTGTTGTAGCTTTTTGGCTCACACTTTTCTCCTCGATTTAATTGGAATTTTGTCAAAGCTAATTAAAAGCGGATATTTTCGCTGTCTACTGTGCGATGATTTATGAGCCCTGGCGCTTGTAAGCCGTAGAATTCTTTCTTTTTCCTCTATTGTCTAATATTCGTAATGTCTTTTCGATTTCTAATAATGATAAATATAATTCGTTCAATACGGTAGTTTTTCAGCGCACAGGAGATGCTAAAAACACAATGAGTTGGCTGTGAGATAAAGCAGATATGCAAAGAAACAGTCAAAAAATCACAACAGAAAAGGTTGGAACAAGCAAAGCGTGGACACAGTGACTACAAATGTTCTGCTGGAAAGTATAACTAATGCCGTTAGTGGGTGTAGTGGAACTTTGCGGTACATAACAAGATGAAACGTAAACTTCAACTGCACCAAAGCTAAACTACCCTTCACAAATGCAAAATACATTTTACACGAACTTGGATCGATCAGTTTGTATGGCAGCTATATGCTATAGTGACTCAAACTATACAATTTTTATGGAGATTGCATCACTGCTTTAGGTAATACTCAACGCAAAATTTCAACAAACTATCTCGTCAAATCAAAAAGTTTTCCATACAAGCCCTTGATTCGGACCGGAGATATTGTATGACAGCTATATATTCCGACTATTGAGCAGCGTTTGATGAGGAAAGAAAGTGAGCAAAGTTTCGGATCAATATCTCGAAAAATGAGGGACTAGTTCGCATATATACAGACGTACAGACAAACGGGCAAGGCTAAATCGACTTAGCTCGTGACGCTGATCATTTGATCATATTTGGATATATATAACATATGTTAAAAACATAGTGGCAAACTCTATATACCCTGTTCAGGCATAAAAAGCATAGGCTATAAGCTTACTAACAGATTGAAGGCATGGATATGAGGCAACACTGTCGAAGTTGAAATGATGAGTAGGTAGATTCTTGAACTCCAGATGACAACAGCATTTCTCCGTAAACAAACTTTAAAAGAGCTATAATTATAAATCAAGAGAGCCTCATGCATCGATAAAGCGCCTCGTAAGGTTATTGAGGGAACTAATTTCGATTGCAGATGATCCTCTTGATTGATCGAACAGTGGAAGAGAAAGTATCGATAGGCTCTCATGACAATTTTACCCAGGAATGCCTTTTGCATAGCATTCGATTAAATCCCTTCCCACTAGAACAAACTAAAAATATTCAGATTCGTATAGTACGCCTGTGAAAGTTGCTATCAGACGTATAGAATCTAAGTTTCTAAATGAAGATAAGTCCAAACATCCCGAAATTCCCACATTTTATACCGTATCTCTTGTATCGTGAAGTGGCAGCCTGAATTCTAGAGTTGTGGTAAGGTAACGGCCGTTGGAAAATCCGCGGATGATGGTGGCGTTAGATTTACTGCTTCGGAGTGCAGCCTCCTGCGGAGATATAACTACTCACTCTGATAGCAGAGTGGCAATATTAGCCCTGAACTCACTAATCGTGCATTTTGGGGTGATTAGGGAATGCCTAGTCTCGTTACCAATGGCATCAGGGCACTTTGTGATAAGACCAGTGTGAGTGTCAGGCCACCGTGGAATCGCAAGCTTATGAGCTAGCAAAGAAAATTACCCTAACCCCGCCATCAGTAGAATAGAAATTGGTCGGTGCGTCCCTCTCGTGTGTTATGCTACTGGATGGATGGGCTTCGCGAGAGCTTGACCAGCGCTCGGCTACCATCGGTTCATGCGCTATGGCAAGATTCTCATAGATCAAGATCGATCCTAAGAGATCCAATGAGTTCTTTGAAGACTGCATTCCAAAAAGGATCTCTGAATCAGCCAGTTAACCACCAGGAATCACCATCACGAAAAGCCCAACCATGTAGCATTACCATCTGGAAGAGGACTTACGGGCTCCAACCCATTACTTGTGTTATTCATTGATCACTATCGGACAGTTTCCAGTTAGAACTCCTACAATCATTAAAAATGATCCCTGCTGAGATCGAAGAGCTCCCTCCTAATTTTACGAAGTCTCCAAAATTGCGAATGCGGTAATATGTTAACAAATTGAAAGTCTCCTGATTATATGAGATTTGTGGTAAAGACTTGATTTAAGTCACAAAAAAGGTTCTCCAAGATGCTTACATTTCTAGAGTGGAAGTCTGAACTTCTTCTTTATACAAAACTATCTACCGTGGAAATATAGTTCTGGACAATAAAGGTGAGAACACATTTGTGGGGGTTGAAAAATTTTGGAGCATTCAAGTCGAAAGTTACACTAAGGTGGTTCTGGTTCTCTTGTGCCTCTCTTTTCAATCAAACAATCAACCAAGGTGGGACATCATAAACAAGTAGATATATAGATTCCAATAATTCCAATTCAAGGCTAAACCAAATAATTTCTTTTTAACAAGTTACCAAAACGATTCCTAATTAACCAAATTTTATAGCACGCACTTTCTTTAAGTAATATTTAATTACAAACCACAAGCACCGAAAACTCTATGCCAAGTTGCTTCCAGTAACCAAGAACACACAAAGTATTTGAGTATGTATAAATATGAATAATAATTACGTACATGGAACTGCAGAAGCTCAATTACATAATGCATATTATACCAGTAAGCAATTGGATGTAGTTTCAGACGTCAGACTAGGGACCTTTCAAGTTCCTTAAAGATCATAATTACCTCAATTATGGTCTAATTTTTCTTAGTTTCTCTTCTCGACAAATTTATTAGATTTTATTTGCACTTCTTATCCTAAAGGGTTAAAACTGAAAGAGTGATGAGATCGTATTTTGTCGTACTGAACATGTTAACAAGTCTCCGAAGACGGTTTGTTAAGCATTTCTCTACTTAAAATTTATTTTACGTCTCATTGAGAGGAATTGCACTACTGGGGATTTCAAAAGCAAGCACAGAAGCCTTTGGACTTAAAAAACGTAAACTCAAAGTAAGTAGACCTATAACCCGCAACTACATCCCAGGGCTAGCTGAAATAGGGCTTTATATAGCTAGTGTATAAAGAGTGTATCTTGTATTTTGCGTTCTGATTTTTTCTGCTTGGACTGTACTGCTAACTGATATAAAAATTAGAGCCTTTGATAGCTATGTAGGTTGATAGAAGTGCTGGCCTTATGAACTCAATTAGCGCTGAATGTGTCATTTTGAAGCAGTATTTTGTATCGTTTTAATGATAGAGCTGGACATTCACAGAGATAGTGAAAAAAGAGGCCCCCCGCTTTGTCAACTCGCCTGTCTTTTCGTTGCAGAAAACGTTCCTCTGACCGGAAGTCCAAATTATGGATAAGTCGATGTAACCGGTAAGTGAGCCTGCAGCCTTCCTGTATTTTTTTAAAGCGGTGAAATTAATCCTTGGCGTCGTCAAGGTCAGCAGTGCTGCCTGGCTATCCGTGTATATGGTTTCTTTCCGTATACTGCCGTGGTTTTTCAATAGAACTCCAGCGGCCTTCTCTACAACTAGTACTTCCACTTGGAAGATGTTGGCTGATTTTGGTAGACGGTTGAAAAGAAAGATGCCAAGATCATGAGACTATACTGCTGCCCCCTTTGCGCAAAGCATCTTGGACCATATAGATAGAGATAGTATGCTCCTCTCCTATTAAAGTTCTTCTCCTCACCCGAAAAAAGTTGAGATCTAATATTGAGAGGATGTAGTCTGATTTACTTAGGTTAAAGCAGTTCAAGTTAGCGCTCAGTCCATATTCTTTCCGATTCTAACCTTCTAATTATTTTATCCCGAAAGCGGAACTTGCTGCTACTTTTCGAGTGAACTCGTCTATGGGCAGCTGATGCAGCTTGAGCCACGATAACCTCTGCACAGGTTGCTCTTTGTATTCCATTTTTTTAATGCTTGGCACAAAACTAGTTTTCCATAATTTAGGTTTGGTCTAACGACGGTCGTATGCAGCCAAGATCTTTGATAAATGTTATGTTCACTGTCGCTCGGACTTAAGACTTCTCTATCTTTACTATATACATATGTATATTCTATAGATTTCTTAACTTAAGAAATGTTATGACAATATGTCGGCCTAATTGAGTCTAGATGGATCTGGCATCTCGAAAAAACAACTCAAACTCTCGACTTCTGATTTTTAAAGACTTCGACTTAAGTGAGAGAAGTCAAGAGAACTCGATAACTTTGAAAAATGTATGTTAAAAGCTGCTCTCGTAAAAAGAAGTATTCACTGCAGAGCTCCCGTACTAAAGCTTTCTGCAACTTGGGTACCGCGCAACGTGCGATAATTAGAAATCCTCTTCAACTTAGGCTGCGTGTTATCACTTCCGATTGTGGGCATAAAATTTGAATGTGCTTGCGTGCCAAATATCAACGCGGAATTGCAGGCATACTTTTCGCGCACACACACGCACTTTCGACAGGCGTTGTCGTGCGGTTTTATGGTGAGTGGGATGTGCAACGGCTAGGCAACTTGAGCTGGGCTCAGCCGACTCATCCTAGGCAACGGCGTGATCAGCAAGCGCGGCGGCAGCAGCAGCGACTTAATCTCACAAAATTAATTTACCACTCATCAGCGGTCGTTGTTGTTGTTGTTGTTGCATGCAACAAAGCTGCCAATACTCGACGGTTGCAGTTCGCGTGCATGTGAGCGGCACTTGCAACAATGCGCGAACTACTTTATGCAAATGTGTAGGAATGTGCGGCTTGTGGCATGCAACAACAACGCGCGTTACGAATGCATTTGCCGCATTAATGCAATGAAAATGCCAAATTACAACACTAATTCCGGTATTTATTGTATGGCAGGTTGTAAAGACATGCATTTTATTTGGCTTTCACACTTGCAGCGTGTGAAGCGCGACGCAACAAGGCGGCGCAGGTGAGCGCGGCGTGGCAGCAGCGAGTGTTGGGGAAGAAACTGCTGGCAGCTGATAGTGTGTGAATTGGTGGTGACGACTCGCATGCGATTGGGCGTATTAAGTGTATGCAACACACGCGTGCTTAGCATGCCACATGAAGCTGTAGCGAGTGGCGTTGCAACGCCGGCAAGCGCCCTCCGTTGCCGGTGCACAGCTTATCATTAGGGCAGTTAAAACGACTAAATGAGTGCTACTCAAACTTGTTTTGTCATAACTGACTGACTTACAAGCGGCATGCAACATGCCGCTAACAACTGCAATGCGCTGCAAGAAGGTAGGCAAGCCAGTTTGTTGGGCGCGCGGCTTACGCGGCGGCCGGTCGGCATTGTAATGGAGCGTGTGCGCCGGGAACGGAAGTAGGGCGTGCAAGTGTTTAAATGGAGGCGCACCACGACTGCGCTGCCTGCCTCACCGCCTCTGCGCGCTCGTTTGGGCCTTTGGTGCTAATTTGCCAATGAAATGCATTTTACTACATTACATGTGGCATGCAATTAATTTGTGAACAAGTTGCAACAAGCACTTCGCTGAGTGTTGCACCATCAGCATTTAATATTGTAGTAGCAGTAGTTGTTGTTGTTGATTGTTTGCAACTTTAACATAATGCAAATAAGGCGTTGCAAGTGGCAGCCTTTGCAGGTATGGTGGGATAATCCGCTTGCTTGCCTGCCACCATTATCGGTTGCCATTTGCTTGAGTGATTTGCTGGTGTGGCAAATTGCCTTTTAACGCATCAATATGCAAGTGTATGCGTAAGTGCACATAAAGATGCTTATCTCTAAAGCTTAACTGTAATTTTGTTGAACTTGCAACACTTTGTGCCTCGTTATTTTTAATGATGTAGTTCGGGATTATTATTTTATGCGATGTAAGGGTGGTAAAAGGGCACAGCTCGGATAAGTTATAACTTTTTAATGCAAGTGTCATTCGGTGGCTTTTCGTACCACTTAAAACCGGAACACGATTAAGTATGAATAAAGACTGAAAGGCTGACTAATCTAAACCTTCATTTTCGATCGTGAAGTTGTTCGATTTTAAGAAGTATTCTAAAATTTCTCTGAAGACCTCTACTTGCATAGTACGTCACGGAGATTCAAATCTAAGGCGCAACCCCGATACCCTCAAATTTAAGATCTTCATTAAAATCAACTATAATTTCAGAACTGACCAAACCAATAACTTACGAGACGAGAAATTACTTATTTATTCCCGACTTTATGTATTCTTTTCAATAATAGGTCTCCTAAATCCATTCCTCTGATATGAGGTTTCATTGGATACTATTAAATAAAGTTGCCCGCTTCGAATCTGCACGTTTGGAGACTCTAGTCGGATGACATTTCCCATATTCACATATTTAAATCTTTAGCTACAATAATATGGTCCGGGTTCCTTAACCGCTTAACTATACGTACTAGATACCCTAGACCTCATCATTGAACCTGTAATTATTTTTAAATTTAACGAAACTCACTCTGACTTATAAAACATACAACCTTTTTTGAAGAAAAAGAAAGTGCTGCTTCACCAAGGACAATCCACTGTGTCACAACTCAGCGAAAACGATGGAAAATCAACGAATTGGACTAAAACTACTCCTAGATGCTCACTTTCCTGAGAATCACTGAAGAAGTGCCCCCCGGAGCGCTTCAGGTGGGTCGTACAGCCTTAAATCTGCTGGACAAGCGCCAGCTCACATGGTTATTTAATTCGTTGAAACCATTCAATTCCCCGGGAATTAATAAAATCTTTCCTTTGTCACTTCAGCGGACTATAAATGTGTCTTGCAGTTCACTGGCCTCTGTCCACGCGAATTGTGTTAGATTATTCGATATTCCCAAAGTCTGGAGAAACTTAAGCTTGGAGTTCATGCTGAAGGCGGGAAAGAGTTCTCGTGTTAATGCCAAAGATTTAAGTCATTTCGATAGCTACAATGCTGCGAAGGTTGCTATCAAACTCGGAGAAACCGAACTTATTTAAGGTCCCCGAGAGCGACATTCCGAAATCCTTTCTGACATCGACGGCACCGCTAAAAACTTGGACCACTACACCAATAAAGGATATGTGGGTGGGATGGAGTCGCTGGAGAAAAGGCACAGAAAGCTTTTTGATGCATGTACCTCAGGAGTTCCATCTTGTTTCAGACTGCCAGATAATTATCAGACTCAGAGTGCACCCAAAGCTAGTCAATAAGGATACGACCTCATTAGCAATAACATCAACCTAATTACATATTACAGTTGTTTGGGTGTCTGTCCACAGTGGTATCGTCCGAAATAGTTAAACCGATGGGCTTGCAAGAAAAGGCACCCATTTCCAAAATCCCGTCAGAATGGGAAGGAGCATTCGCACATTCTGTTTGTGAAGCTATGGGCCACGCGTGAGTTCAGAAAGCTTTGGTCAGCAACTAGAACTAGGGTCGCGGAAGTCTTCAGGCTGAGAGTGGAACATAAAAGCTACATTAAACTGTATTTGTTTCGCCAGGTTCACATGGTGGGCATGATAGGTATCCTAACTGTAAACAATCCCCTTGGCACTCACTCAAGGATCTCAAGTTTTTAGAAAAAGCGAACACCCTTTCGTGCGACTGTTTCAATCTACTCTTGGAGAAAATAATTCTAGCTGCAGAACTAAACAGAGACGTTGCCATCATCTTCGGTGGTGATAAAGATTTTTAGAGACCCAACTTGTTAAAGTTGCAGGGAGAAATATGAAGTGGAACCAACTAGTCCCTTTCTACTCTTCGGTCCAGCTATCGCCAGACTAAAGTTGACGCAGCTCGGTTGCCATAATTTCTACCAAACCATCGATTTGGCTGGAATAGATATTAGGCACAACAATAAATTGTGTAGCTGGATCTAGGTACTTCGTCAATATGCGCCGGTCTTTTTGATCGAAACCTAGCAGTTCTGGACTTCACAACGTATAGGCGTCCCTAGCTGAATTCTTCGTGGAAAATCATCCTATTTATCTAACATAACCTAACCTAACTATACAGATGAACTCAATGAAGTTGCGATACTCAAAACCTGATACGATAACGGTAATAATTGAGGTTTTATTCCAGCTTTATTAACTATTTCTTTTACTGATTGCTACTTTATGGTCCCAGAAAATATTTACGTGGATCTCTCGTCAATTGTCTTTCACATATGAACCGATTTTAATCGAAATCTTGGTTCACTGACGGATTTTAGTTGGAATCTATCTTCTCTGGTATGCATATAAGGACATTTATAATTCAGGGATGGAACGCCGTACCTTCCATATTCAGGCCATGTATCGTAATCAAGAAACCGGAGGCCTTTCTACGAGCTTACAAACATACCTAAATACCTTTTATATGCAAAGTAGACTTGAGGTTACTCAGCGTCACTTATATTTTTACGACTTTGCCACATTCTGCTTATGGATTCATATTTTTTATTTATGCGCAAAAATCGTGCGTTTCACCACACGCAATCGGTTTTGTGTGCGCACAATGGTGCTACTTGCCACAGATGCAACAGTAAACAGCACGAACATGCGAGCTTCCCATTTCGGATTCTATTATTCATGCGCGCTGCCAATATACAAGTGTTTATAAATGTAGAGATATGTGTGTATGTGGGCGTGGCACTTGCATATGCATGACAGCGGATGGACGTCGGCAGCGCAGCTAGCGAAATGCTAGGCAAAACAGCTACAAGAACAACAGCAATAAGCACATGGAAGTAGTAATATTTAGAAGCCGTTTATCTTTGCCACCTCAACCTGTCTGGCACGCAGCGCTATGAAATATGTACATATGTATGTAGCAACATATGTATTTGTAATATATTTTCGATTCTCTGCCACTTCAATATTGCTGCTTCCGTCGCGCAACGCCCCGCTGCTCCTTTACGTATTTTACGTACTTTTTTTCCTATCTCCATTGATCCCAAAACGATTATGACCTGCCACATTGCCACATTATATATGTGTGTGTGTCTGTGTGTTTGTTGTGCCCGTGTCCCAGGTGCTTTTTATACAAAGTAATATCGTAAAGCTATTGAAAATCCCGATTGTTCTTAGCTGGCTGGCTGGCTGTTTAGCTTGTTGAGTCCGCCGTTGATCCGCCTTCAACGTGTGAAAATCATTTTTATGTTTACTGCGTTAATATTTTTTCCATGCCACACACACGTGCTGCACGACGTGCTATGCTTCGAAGTATTCATATAAGTGTCTGTGTGTGTGTGTGGCTACGCGGAACTTGTAAAAATAGCATACTTTTCGCATGAAGTGCTGCTTTGGTATTAGGACCCTTGCGAACGCTCTTCTGGCTGCGTGCGGGAGTGGGTGTTTGCTGCCGTTATAAATGAGCGTTAAGCACCTACTTGACTCGCTGCTTACGGCAGCAGGTGAAAAATGTTGAACAAAGGATTTTCTGACAAAGGATTGGACATTATGGCACAAATAAATATTTAAGATTCGTGAAATATTATACCAATTTTGGAATGAAAGAGACCGGAGTGGAGGAAATTAATATTTTTTATTGACTTTCTCAAGCTCAATATACAAGTACCGAATACTATCACAAATCTGCTAACACGACAAATGCCACTTATTTCCGCTGGATGCGTAAAGGTGTGGCATCCAAGATTCTTCAGCCTTATCAAGCCAGATTGGTTCAAAAGGAAGTGCTTAGTTAATTCCGTGAGCGAAAGTCATGTATTACGGCTATTGATCAGCAAGTAACCAAACAGTATCCTCTTTACTATGGAATTTTATATCCTAGTGAATGAACATGAACAAGAAAGAAGGAGCTTGACATCAGTCTTGTCAAATACCCATCTCTTTTTTAGCAAACCTAAGGGGATAAATGAGGAAGCAAGAAGAGACTTCTGGAAGCTAAATAATCAGGTTTTAAGAATAGATCCGAGAGGCAAATGCAGGGTGCGATGGAAACTAATAATCTCAGAGCGCGGAGGAAGCTCCGTACACATTCTAAAACTTACATGAACGAGAAAGAAGGACCTTGAGACTAGTCTTGTCAACTATACATGCCTTCTATAGCAAACCTAAGGATCAGTTATAAACGAGTAGATTCCCGGAGGATGAATGAGGAAGCAGGAGGAGGCCTGCTAGAAGCTAAATAAGTAAGTTTTAAGAAAAGGTCCTAAAGGAAAATGAAGAGAGCGTTAGGAGACTCCATGATATGAATTAAATCTTAAATGAGTCTTTTTTAGAAATGGCTCGATCAATAGAAATTGAGCTTAAGAATGTCTCCAGCTTTGGGCTTTGGAAGGTATCTATCTTTAAGGTCCGACAACAAACATCAAAATTTAGCGAAATCGGAACAACAATTGCTGCATCTTTAAGATTTGAAAGATTTCACACAAATGTTTCGAGCTTTGGGCTTCAAAAGGCTCTTGGAGATCCGATCTCTTGTTCGACATCACGTTTCACTAAAAGGTTTCTTTCTCTTTAAATAGATTCTGGAAAAATAATCGGGATTCTCTGTAATAGATATTACAGGATTCTGAATCTCATTCAATAGATTAAAAGAAGATGAAGCCAAAGACATGATATTTAACTAAAAATTATTTATAATGATTTCTAACGGCTACATTGATTCCAAACAAGAAAGGATCGGACTGTGAAATTATGAATAAAAATTGAATAATCGGTGACCTCATCAAAATGTCGATTCAAAAGTGGAACCAACGACCTTGCTAAACCTCTGAGAATCAATAATATATCACCAGAGTCACAATAGAAAAAAGAATATCGATCAATTATCTATCAAGTGTTACCATATTCATTCGTACTGTAGATTGGAAACACTCGAAATTATGGATTACCATTTCGACACTTTCACCGCCACAGAGCTTATAGAATTTTTAAACAACACTTTCTATTGAATATACTCAAATAAATTAATGATTCTTAATTTACGATACAAGTCATTGAAGCACAAATCATTTATGTAAATTCCATGTTTCTTTTATTGGAGAAACAGGTATTGTTCGAGCCACAAATTGTAAATCACAATTCTTATCCCTTAAATGATCTTAAAGCCATGAAAATATTGCTCATAAAAGTACTTGCATGCAGTAAGGCATGTGTTCACATCTACATATGTATATCTCTTGAGTGTATCCCTATCGCAAGCACACAGCTTTTTCTTTACCGAACACGGTACTAATACCCAAAAAAAGCTATAAAACAAAGGGACAAATATTATAATTGCCTACTCATCACATGCATACATGATTTGTTGGGCGAGTTTCCTCGTGCGTGCATGTGAGAAGTGTGAGAGGTAAAAATTTCGAAGATTCGCATTCAAAGTTGCCAGATTTTTAGATCATTCATGAAGGACAATAATAATTTCGGAGTAATTGTGAGATAAAGGTGACGGCTGATATGGCAATGACGGTTCTGTTATCTCTAAGTTACTAGCATAAAATCAAAGGTTTTGGATCCGGATCGTCACATGATCCGAAATATTTTTATACTCGTTCCGCAACGGTTTCTAATAAAGCTTGTTTCCGATGAAGAAAACAAGAAGTAAAAAAGTGGGTCCATTAGCCATTTAAAAAGTCTCGTTAAAGACCGCAACATATATTATTGTCTGCTGGCTTCTACACTAGTCAAAAGTCCTTAAAGAAATCTCTGAAGGTTGTGTGAAGAAAAGTCCTACTTTACCTACCTACCTTGGTATATTAATTATTAAGAAAAGTAGTCGACGAAATTTCAACAATATGGCAACTCCAAAAATATACTAATATTGCCTCTGTCCATTTTTTCGTGTATTGGCCTTTTTGTAATATACATCCATTGGTTTATGTATATTATAGTTTAAAAATTTTAGAAAATCTGGCAACCCCAAAAATATACAAACATTGGCTGCGTATATTTTTTCCGGTTTTTGGCATTTCATAATATAATTTAATTTACATTATAGTTGTAAAAAAATATAAAAAAAAATCTGGCAACCCAAAAAATATACAAACAATGTATGATATACAACTTTCTATATCTTTTCATACTTATTGATTTTTATAATGTAATTCTATTTAGTTTATAATTGTTCAAAACTTTAAAAAATCTGGCAACTTCACAAGTAGACCAATATTGCCTTAGAACATGTTTTATGGTTTGGCTTTATATTATATGTACATATATAAGTTTAATTGTACATAAATCTGGTAACCCCATAAATAGACAAATATTACCTCACTACATTTTTTCTTGTATTTGGCTATTTGATTATTATAGCTTAACACATGTTTTTAAGTCTGGTTACTCCCAAATGGTCAAATATTGCCATTTTTACAGAAAACATTTGTTTTTTTTTTGTTTTTCCAGCATTTTTATAATATTTTCGCAATTTTTTTGAAAAAAGCTGGCAACTCCTAAATAGACAAATATTGCCTTCGCACATTTTTTTGTGTTTTGGGCCTTTTATAAAATAATTTTACTTATAACTACTATAATTGTGCAAAGTTTTCAAAAATCTGGCAACTCTACAAGTAGAAAAATATTGCTTCCGTACTTTTTATCGTGTTCTTGGCTTCATTTTTTCGACTATTTTTAAAATATAACCGGAGAAAACTTGAAACAATCTGGCAACTCCATACATAGAAAAATATTGTCTCAGTACCTTTTTTCCTGTCTTCGGCTTCTTGTTTTCCCAACACTTTTATAATAAAATGTTTTTGTGGTGACAAAACTCGGGTTTTCGACGAAAACGTGATAGGATTATCAAATAAAACGGCCCGCATACACACCAACACACACAAACATACTAATGTAAGGCATAAGAAAATGTATTGATGAAAATGTATGAGCTCCACAGCGCACCGCCAGCAGGCAGCTGTGACAGCCCCCTGCCACTTGGCATTTGTTGGGCACAGCAACGAATAATAAAAACGAAAGGAAATTTAAGTATTTTTCCTGCATTTTTATGCAAAAAAACACCAACAATAACAACAACAAAAGTAATGTTTACCCACAACAGCACATGTGACCGTCTAAGAAGCATGCGGGTGAGAGTGAAAAAATGTTAATTTAATGCGGGTATAAATACCAAAATGCCAATAATGAATGCATACAAATAAATGCACGCACACACATGCATATATGTACATACGCATACACGAATATACACACACATACATGCATATACAAACGCATGCCCAGATATCAATGTACATTAATTCAATCTTAGTGACATGTAGACGCACACCAACACACATGCATGGAAACGAAAAATTTCAACGAAAAACTGCCGCTGCGGGGGGAGAAGGGCGAGCGCCTCACCATAAACGTGTAAATTCAACGAAAGTGTTTATGGGTATATGAAAAAGCTGCAACAACGCTGGACAAGGGCTTGCTGCACGCCTCAATTGCCGCGCGGCAGGTGTCAGGTGTCCGCCAAGCGGGCGGCTTTGTGACAAGCTCCGCGGCGCGGATGTTTTATGTGCTGCGGAAACAAGTGTAAATGCGCTGTTTAAGCCACATTTTATTGAATTTAAATGCCGGCAGTTGTGCGCGCAATAAAGCGGCGAATTTTCAGTGAGAAAAGCTTACGACGTAGGCGCTCCCAAACAACAGCGCGTCACATCCGTTTTATGACGCGCACGAAACGCTTCCGTGAGGCAATAAAAATGTTCGATTTTAATGTAAACAATAAATACCATAAATAAGCTGTGATTTGCCTTAAACATAAATAATCTTAATAAATGTGTGGTTAAGTGTTTCCTGTGTGAAGGTTTTTCCTTCTTTTTTGAAGTACTGACTTTTACAATTCGAAAGCTAAGGCTGAGCACATAGCGGAATGACTGAAAAGTGAACCAAACCACTAACAGTCAGCCAAGGTTACTATATATGCCAAAAAAAAAACACTAAAAAGGTTTGATGAAATCTTTACAAGCACATTCAACATACATACATACATATTTACTACCGTTGCCTCTCCTCTCCTTTTCACTATGTGCTCAGCCTAACTGTTCTCCAATATATTATTGTTATTACTTTCCGCTTTACACTCCAGACATTTGCCGAGCGTGTGCATAAACCTTCGCTTTAAAGCAGCATTGCTACACTGCACAGCCTCCCTTACCTCAACTCATTTACACTCTCCCCACTTGACTCCTCTTTACGGCCACTCCAAATGCGCCACGGCATAATTTTCATATAAAATCGCACGCAAGACACATTTCTAATGTTGGCTAGTCGACGTTTTGCCGACAGACACGGCGACAGTTGCGTTTGATGGCATTTTGAAAAGCCAATTTTTGCGCTCTCCCCCTCTCTCTCTCTTTTGCAATGGAAAAAAGTGTGGCATAAAATAAATTCGAAATAAAAATCCTCAATGGGAAAGATATAAGCACTCTTCGGCAGCCTTTTAAACGCTATTAAATCCCAGTTGCTGCCGAATGTAATGCAAACCTTATGATTTAGAGTGGATTTGGAAATGCTTAGTCTAAGCCAATTGCTGTTGTACAAGATTAACGAAAAGTTTGCAGGGAAATGGGTGATTTTGCACTTTATATTTATGCATTATGGGTTTGAAGAGTGCAAAATGGCCCAAAGAAAAAATTTGGGGATCTTTAAGTGTGTTGGGCACGTTTAAATCGAATAAATTATAATAACTGAGAGACGTACTTAGAGGGGGTTACTTATAATACGAGTAACACAAATATACAACGAGCGCAAAGCAGAAGTTCTTATATGGTAGTGATTTCTTACAGCACCCACTTATGGCGTCCATTGATAGTTGGCACAAAGCTAGTCAGGGAATACACGACCTCATAAGCTGTAGCTTCAATATACTTCCAAGTTATACTTTTCCGGGTGCCTGGTCAGAGCGAAATCATCAGAAATTGTAAAGCTGATGAGCTTGTAAGAAAAGACGTCTAAACCAAAATCTCATCAGGGTAGGAACGAGCTGGGATTCCCTGGTTTCGTGCTTTGAATCGTGGGATATATAAGCTTCACAGAAGATGAGCTCAGAATTGGTTAGCAACCAGCACTTGTAGGGGTTGGAAAGCTGTCCGATCCAGATTGGAACGTAAAAGATCCATTAAACTGTCAGGTCTTGACCAAACTTACATAGCCGCAAGGATAGGCGACCTGACTGGACACTGTCCCATAGAACTTGTCACAGTTGCAATGAGGAAGATGAGGTATAAACATCAAAACACAAAACATAGCAGTGAAAGTGTAGCATCTGGATATGGCGAACTCGATTCTCCAATCGATGACGAAGAAATAGGTGTCCATTGACCGCTTATGATGAGGTTCGAATAGCAATTACCCGCCAAAAGAACAACAAAGCGGCAAGGGCCTTTGGATTACCGGCCGAGCATTCAAATACGGCGGTGAAGTACCGACATGGTGCAAGCATCAGCTGCTTTTGAAAATATAGTTGGTTAAAAGCATGTCCGATGATTGTAACCTAAGTGTACTCTACCCAAACCACTAAAACGGGAATCTGATTTTCGTGTCAATTACCAAGGGATAAGCCTCCTTACTATGGCATATAAAGTTCTAACGAGCGTACTGTGTTAAAGACTAAAGCTCACCGTCATCAAACTGCATGGACCTTTTTTGTGTTTTTAGATCTGAAAAATCTACAATAGACCAGATTTTCACTATGCGCCTATCACCTCTTTCACCAACAACAATATTAGCTTAAAATCCAACGCAGAATCACTATTGCCAAAAAATGATTTTATGGACTGAGTTCGTAATTAAAAAGTAAATTCATCTCTCACAACGTTGGAGAGATCATGTGGAGAAGAACTCGGCTGCACTTGGTATCTAAAATTGGCGCCAAATAGCGAAAGAAAGAAACGACTGGCACACTTTGTTATCTCGGCAATTATCGCATAAGTGAATATTTCAGTTGACATCCTGTTTTCGAAACTGGCAAATTGGCTGGGATTGATATTAACCGCCTCTATAAATTTTTCCAGCTCAAGGCATTTTTTCGATAAGCGACGGCCTGTTTGATCCATGCTTACGAGTTCTGAGCAGCACAACGGATCGTGACCTTTCAAGAAATCGGCCTATTCACCCAACCTAAGGTGAAAATTAGACAATTAAACAGCGAAAAAAAGTCTCTGGTCTCTCTGCAATGACATTGAAAAGCCATGATGGCCTCAAGTGTAGACCTCGATTGGTTTGAAGGTGTTTCGGGAAATCTCATGAAATTAAGTACTTTGACAAGGGAGTACTATCTAAAGAGTAATTGTAAAATAAATGAAAAAGATTCGAGAAGTCAGCTTATATAATGGAATCTACAGAAAAGCGACTTAAATGTGACCGAATCATCCCATTTATGACAAATAAAAAACTACTTCTAAACTACGATGGGAGCTTTAAGCCCCTAAATTCTTCTCAATTTTAACGCATTTAAAAAAGGGACTGATTTAATCAAGATGAGATGACATGTCAGATCTCTGACGATGCATTGAGTGCAGGGTATACAAGTTTTTAGTAAAGGGATGTCCAACAGACTTATCTCATAGATTTATCTTAGTGGACTATTTTCTTTGAGGTTCTCCATAAAAATTTAAATTTCATCTTAACCTTAAATTTATTGAAGTATTAAAAGGATTTCTTAAATCAATAAAAAAAATTAAATACAGAATAATAATTTGTATAAAAACATGTAAATTATTTCAATCATATATTGCTTACACGGTAAACTCGTCTTCAAATCGAAAAGCTTTTCGATTCGCCAACCCCTTGTAGCAATTTTATTACGCGAGTTCTGCTGTTGAACGGAAATGAAAGCGAAATTGCCATCCACAGAAGACACAAACAAGCATACAAATCCACATATAGTACATTCACACGAAATACATCGCGAAATTAACGGAAATGCGTTCACATACACATACAAAGCTCTGTTCAACGGTATTTCAATTGCATCGAAATCACTTGTAACTGCTGCCCTGCCAATTAGCCACTTTTAATAGCCTTAGTCCGGATTGTATAGACGTGGGTTTTCTCCCAATTTTTCACAATTTTCTCAGTCCACAAAAGGACAAAGAATTTAATGCAATTACGAAGCAATATAACACGGCGATTTTCAAGTGAAATTTTCATTTTTTTCTCTGCTATTTCTATTTTTTGCTTTTGTAATCAATCTTGTGTATGTGTTTCAATACCTCGCTCACTCGGCAGCCATAATTTTTAAGCAAACAAGTTGCTAAAGTTTTTAATTGAAATATTTGCTCAGTGCGAGACACCTACATACATACGTTCACACGAGTTGGGAGCGGTTCGAAAGTAATTGCGTGCTTTATTGACTTCTTTTCTCGTTTATCGTTGAAACACATACCAATTTATTTAGTTATTGGTTGTGGGTTAATGTAAATATGTGAAGTTGGAAAGAGTTAATGGCTGAATTTATAGGCAAACTACAGAAAGACAAAGAAAAGGGTTAAGAGGCTCGCAGCGCAAAATCATCAAAAACAGTGAGATAACGGGCGAGATTGCCAAGGTTGCTGTAGAGCTGTCATCCCGAAACGTGATCAACATTAGGAAAACCATGGATTGTCTGTACGACGATTTGGACAGGAGAATGATAAGTAAAAACCAAGGAAAAACGATTGAACGATTCAATTCGGTGCAAAAGTCATATGTAAAACGTGGGAACGAAGAAACCGTGAAAACATTATTGGATTACTCAGCGGTCACCGTCTGGTGTCGGCGCACGCCTGCAGAGTGGAGTTGTTAGTTCGAAAAGACTGCAGGAATGCCGATAGAAAGGCACCAGGGAAACATTGGAACATTTCTTGTGTACTTGTTCTGCTTTGGAGAGGCTAAGCTTTAAGCATTTGGGGGCTTCACAGTATGAGACATTGGATGAGGTATCGTTCGAGAGGGCAGAGAGTCTGATGAAATTCGCCTTAAGCGAATCCTTAAGGGATGTCTACTCTTCATTAACTTCGTAACGGAACTTCAATTGGTATTGCAAATAACCAAAACTGGGTTCTGCGCAATCCATTAGCTTATCAGTCTAAACTCACCTCTTTATAGATTAATTTTACACTCAAGATCAAATTTGGCCGGAAAGGTCCTAACAAACTTTTGTTGTCGTAACCAAACAACTGCCAAACACGCATTAATTGACATACCTACGAATGGAAAAAATGTTGTTTTAATACAGGAAAACACATTTCATCGATAAGATTTTAATATATTATATTATATTTTTAATTTTTAAAATGTATTTAATAAATTAAATATAAAATCTCATTCCAAAGAATATATGATTATATTAAAGAATTTGTATGAAAAAAGGAAAAGGGTTGCCTACATTCAGGCACATTAATAAATATCAGTATTCATTGGACACAAAATTTAGTCAGGACATACACCTTTTATAAACGAAATAAACATCTAAACCATAATATTATAACTTTGTCTAAATGTATTGATTTTCGAACACGAAAAGCACACAGAATTATTGAAGAACTGAAATGTTTTCTGAACCATTGCAAAAGAAGAATTTCAACCGTTGCCTACATTCAGGTGCATTGATAAATATCAGCATTGCTTGCTCACACAATTTAGTCAGGACACACACCTTTTTAAAAGGAAAAAAATAGCTAAACCATAATATTATAAATTTGACCAAATGTAATGATTTTCGAACCAGATTTCTTACAGAATTATTAAAGAACTGAAATGTTTTCCGAACCATTTCAAAAGCCGAATTTTAATTGTTATTCAGACGCAATATTAAATAAATCTTAGTTCGATGATTTAAAAGCCAACAGAATCATTGGCAAATCAACATGCATTTTCGGATATTTCCTCTGAAGTCAAGTGCCAACTGTCCTCCACGAAAGCACCGCTCTTAAGTTAACCAAATCGAATCGCACATAAATATAATATATATGAATATGCATAAGTATTTGATACATAAATATATATATGCCGCAGCAATCGAGACTCAATATGCCGGCGGTTATGTTTTCAAGCATTTCCGTCACCATATGGAGCAATTTCCGCTTTCATAAAGCGCAAATAAAAATCGCAATTTCGCACCGAAATCAGTTTGTGTGGCAACGAAGAAGTTCGTAAGAGTAAAAAATATCAAACTTCTATATAGAAAAGATGATAAATAGTAATAAATATATGGCATAGACGGATTTATAAAAAATTAATAAATAAATAATAAATGGCAATGGGAAGAAATGCTATAGAACAGACAAACGAGAGCTAGGGTAAGCTTAAAAAAGCCGGCGATAATTCACGGGTTGCGAATGGAAATCAAATTTATTTGCTCTAAATTAATATATATATATTATATATATATGTAAGTACATATATGGACGCTGTGTTAAAATAAAAACGATTAATAAAATTTCACAATTTCATTTTCATTGACGCCCGAAAGTAATTTGACAGGTTTCTCGACTTGTTTTCTCTCTTTTGCTATGCAATGGATTATTGGAGACATAAGCGCAAACAATTTCTGGCATACATATGTATATGTAAAGGTATATACATACAAATATATACTGGTTTAAATACACATATACCCCAAACGTTTTCATTACTTCGTTAACTGTAAGGGATTATAACTGTCGGCATTTCGCATGGAAATATGAATGTTAATTGAAATCGAATTTTTTATGCATGTGTGTGAGTGAGAGAGCAAGAGTGTGGGTTAGTAAAAGTAATTTCCGGCGCAATTAATTATGCTATTATCGATTCTAAGGGATTTATGACTTTCGGAAAAAATCATAAACACACATACCCACAAACACAAGCCAAACAAACATACATACACATATGTAATTAGAACTTTTTAGCATTTCTATCGTTAATGCGGAAATTATTATTAATATTTTATCTCTCGTTTTGAGTAATTAGAGCGCTAGCGGCACAAAAAGCAGGTGATAAGCTCTGTAAATAATTAAATGCATTATTTCTATTTATGAAAAGCGATACTTTGATTGGAATTGTGAGTAATTAAATACCACTTGATATTGCATTCATTTGAAATAGTTTGTTAAACTGTGGATTAGAGCATAAACACAGCGCTTGCTCTCTCATTAAAAATGCAATAAAATATTTTAGCATTTCAATATGAAAAATAAAAACAATTTTCAATATTGTAAATATTTAATTGGAATTGTTAGCTTAGCTGGTTCAAAGGTATAATTACTGTAAATTAATAAATTTCGTAATGTGATATTCTGTGCAGAAAGTATAACTGAGATAAAAATTCTAATAAATTAGAGTAGAAATATGTGGCTTTTCCGTGATCTGAGTGACTTTCCGGTGCTTTCAAAGCCTCTTACTGGCGCTCAGAAGTTTTCACTCTTTCTCCCGGACTCTCAGTGGCGCTCAAGCCCACTCCGCTTTTCTCATTGGCTCTTTCCCGCTGTCACAGTCCCTTTAGTACTCTCAATGCCTCTTAACGGTGCTGTGATGCTCTCAATGGCTCTCCGTGACCCTCTCTAGCTTTCATCTAGGCTCTCAACAGCTCTAAAAACCTCTGACATGCTCTTACTGACTCTTACTGGTTCTCCCAAGGACTCTCGGTGACTCTCCTTGGCTTTCACCCGAACTTTGAAAGCCCCTGCAATTACCCCTTACTGGTTCTCCACTCGGTGGCTTTCTCCTTGGTTTTCATCGTCTCTTAAAACCTCTCTCCTAAGGTCTCACTGGCTACACGGTGTGCTCAGTGCTTCTCACCGGTGTTTAGGGGCTCTCTGTAACGCTCATTGCTTCTGACCTGCGCTCGCACTGACTCTCTGGTACTTTTACCGGATCTCAGGGCCCCATCTCTGACCCGGAGTATATCTTCGGTGGTCTCAATACTTCTCACTGGTTCTCCCGGGTACATAGATGCTCACTGTCTCTTACCAGCTCTTCTTAGTTCCCACGATATCTTTACGGATCTCTCACTGATTCTCCGACGCACGCAGAGTCTTTTAATCATAGTCAGTTCTTGTGCGGTAATCTAACTGGCACTGAGGACTTTTGCAGCACTCTGATTATCTTTACCAGGGAGTATCTTTGAACCCTAGTAGCTCTCATCAGTACTCAGTGCCTCTTTCAGTTGCTCTATCTGATCCTCAATAGCTCTGCCTTGGTCTCACTGATTCTCCGTGCTCTCAGAGTCCCTTAATAGTAGTTAGTGCCTGTCTGGTAATCTCATTGGCTCTGAGCACTTGTCCCTTGCTCTGATTACCTCTACCAGAGGGTATCTTGGTCCCCTAGTGGCTCTCACCAGTACTCAGCTCTGGCGCTCACAGACTTTCCGGGGATTTTAGTTGCTCTCCCTGATCCTGAATCGCTCTTATCTGGTCTCAGTAACTTTCGGAAATTCTAAGTGAACTCTCATCAAACCTTAGGAAATCTCAATGGATCTCTTGGGCTCTCTACTGACTTCCATTACCTCCCATCTGCTTTCAGTGTGTCTTTCTGGCTCTGAGTAACTTTCTCAGGCTTTCTTCTGCTCAGTTAGACATTCATTCATCACCATCTCTCTTCTGGTCCTGTTAACCGTATTTATTGTTTCGCTAGGGTCTGTGGTAACTCTCATAGCGGTATAAAAAGCGAAGATTCGCAAGTTGGTGCTGTCGTATATGGACGTTACAACCCGAAAATGTTGTATTTTCAAGAGGATATTTTTCACAAATTCATTTTAAACATTTCCTTAACACAATCACAGAAATTTCTCAACGCTTCTTAGACACACGTATGCATTGCGATAAGCCGAAGCAGTTGCTCATAAGAGAAGCAAATTTCAAATGACCCTTGCCGTTGCTGATTACGAACGAATGCATAGTATAATCTTATCGCCGAGGTGTGCACCATTAAACACCATCCAAATAAAACCGCAACGCCAATCAACCAGGCGCCCAGTCATAGCCTTTTCAAAGCAGACTTTTCACTTGCCTCTTTCCACCACAAAAACAACAAAACAACCGATTGGCAACGCATAAGATTTTTGACAAATTACCCACAGCGCGCAATCGCCCCAAATATGTCCCCACCCCAAAACTCGATTAATACCAACACAACCCTGGATTGAGTCCAAATTATCGCCCGCAACAGCAGCGGGGCGGCGGTGCAATCGATGTCAACCACCAAGCGCCCGCCCATCTGACCGGAAAGTGTCCACCCCGTTCACCACAAAATTCAATACAATCCGATGGCTTGTTGCCACTCTCCGCGAAAGCTTTGCGCCCATTATCCATTAGCGTTTGCTGTCGTGCAGTGTGCGCGTACATGTTGCAAGTAATGCGTTGCATGCAGCACGTGCGCGCCATTAGATTCGTTTTACTTGATGCTCAACTTGCTTGCCACACGCAAGCCAAGCGCTGCTGGCCAGGCAGCTTGTATCATGTTGCACGCGCCAACTTTACCCTCTCGCCGCCGCCGCCTGCGTCAATAAGCCCCTCGTGTCTTGTTGACGGAATGTGTGCACTTTTGATTATGCGCTAATGCCACATTAAGCGGCACACGCAACGCAGCGCCAATCGGCCGTAAGTGAGATAGATGTGCAGAAAGTGTGAGGTATTAATTTCCTCTTCAACTAATCTGCTGCTACAAGCAGGGTTCATGCAGCCCTTCAGGTGTTGGACGATATTGACCTGCCACCCTCTCAAGGAATAGCAGAGGTTTGCTGCTTTCAACTTTCTTTTTTCGCAATCTCTTTTAGCCCCTGCGTTCTTGGCAGCTTTGCTGCGTGTGTTGTTTCTTTATCTGCGGTTGAGACTTGCAGCGAAGACGCGACGCTGGCGTATGCGTTGTTGCAATTGACTTGAACTAATGCAAATATTATTGGTTCACAATAAAAGCGTATACAGCAATCAAAATAATTGCTCAAGGGTATCGACGGTACGGTATTTTTTATTGCTCTCATTGAACACATAAGCGAAGATTATGGGAAAGTATACCTTAGGGCGTCATAACCCATTAGCTTGCGGCAAAAAAGTGATCTAACGGATGTCGCAAACTTGTTTTTTATGAGTTGTTGTATTCTTCGTGGCTCCAGTCTTATATATGATATGTGCATATGCTATATGTATACCATAATATGTATCCAAATATAAAGTAACCATTACTTTTCTACTCTCCATCCTTTAACTTCTAATCACCATAACCTCAACCGCCTCATTTTTTACGATCACATTCATCATCAATTTATATAACCATCACCGCGTGCGGTCGCGCGTGTTCTAGATAAAAATTATACGCCTTGACACCATTCATATTCTTTGTAGCCTTTTACATTTCCGTAATCGGCTCTTCGACAATTTGCTTTGTTCATTTGTAAATATTTATTTTGGATAATCGTTGCTTGCTGGCGCTGCGGAGGGCTTTGTTGACGTTTACCAATACGATGTTGACTTAATGATAACACTTTTCGAAATCGCTTAACTTCCAACCTTTAAGTGATTTGCTCCAAAAAAACATTATCTATGTACTATATGTCTATATCTATATAGGAATTACTACGCCTTCTCACATTAGCTCGCCTTCGAACGGATGTTCTTAGGCTACCCAGAGGATACTTGGTCAAAGACCGGAAGTAGTGAGCTGCTTGAGCCATGTGTAAAAGAATCGTTTCTGGCCACTCCCAAGTGAATGGCGATCAGAGAACTTTCCTCACTTGCGTGAACTTCTACACATGACTCCTTCCTCCCTCAGTCCTGTCAAAATGGCATCACCGAATTGGACTTTCAAGTTTGCTGGCGAATATGATATGAGTTTAGTTTTTGGCAAAAAAAAAGTCGAGAAAAATCAATACATGATTTGGTGCATTATCGTGATGTTGGAACCAATCGAGAGTTGAAACGTTTGAGTCATAAAATATACTTCGAAATGGATTTGACTGAGCCAATTGATATCCCAATACTATCAGCGAAAGCTCCAATTGTCAATATTAAGGTTATTCAATCTCAATATGTTTTCATACTTTCATAAGTTGTTATCAGTTAAGATAACCGAGCTATAGTAAAACCATTATTTGTAATAATGGCTCACTACTAAACCCTCATTCATTAATGACTTTGGATAATATATGGCCTGGATATACAGCACGATCAAGCTAACGCAGCTTTTATAATCTTATATATTCTATAAAGTGAATATATGCAGTGAGCTCTCTTCAACTACTCGCAAAAAGTCCACTCTTAATCTGCAGAAGGGTATTCAACATAGCGTTACAAGGAATGGAGATGAATGATCGTCTTATAGGGAAAAGCCCAGAATTCTGGTGTAAACCCTAAGAGGACAGAGGAAGACATACATACGTTTTCATGTTGGTATTTTCAAATATTTCCCTGATATCATTAATCTTTTCAACGAGTTTTGTATGGATATGGGGACCTTTGTAATGCCAAATCGATGTTCATTATTAATACGAGCTGACGTTTACGTCGTGCAGGACGTCAGAGCTTTTTGCAAAGTTTACTAGAGACTTGAACCGCGAAGGTCCTATAAGCCGAGCTCTATGTTAAATAAGGTCGTACAGAAGAAGAATCACTTTTTACATGTGTCATCCTTTTCCATTCGGCCATTTTATTGTGTATAGTTTTTAGTGGTTTTGGTATTTCCAGAAGTGGTTCGGTAGTCAAGCGGTTGCCGCTTCTAGTAATCTCATCAACTAGTTCTTTCCCTTCTCTCCAAGATAAAGGGTGTTTGTATGTGGTCTTTCTGTATGTGAATTATGGTCCAGTTTTAAGGAGCTTAAAAGTATCACAACGGAACGAAGCTCTAAGCTGTTCAAGTAAGGTTCTCCTTAGGATCAAACGCCTAACCTCACCTAATCTAAACTGACCTTCGTAATATTCTCCTCAAAATTCAGTTACCACGTCAATATGCTGTGCTAAATTACTCCCAGCTACTTGCTAATTAACAAGAGGGTAGAATGAGATACGGAACACCACAATAATCAATTGAACAGCTGAGCTTAGGAAAGAAACTTTCCGTTTTTAGGAGTCAATTCCCTCCTATTATATGGTGTGAAGACATGGTCAATGCGACCACATTGAAATATTTCAGCGAAGACACAACGGCTGCGCTGGCTAGGTCATATTGACCGGATGAAAAAGAACAGTACATCTTTGAAGGCTTTCGATTCAGTACCCGCCGGTGGAAGCAGAGGAAGAGGAAGACCTTCACTCCGTTGGAGAGATCAAGTGAAAAAGGACTTAGTTACACTTGGAATCTCCAAATGGCGCAAACTACCGAAAAGAAAGAACGACTGGCGCGTTATCGTAAACTCAGCTATAACCGCGTAAGCGTTATCTACTCCAGTAAAGAAGAAGAAGTAAAATTTCTGGCAAAGTAAGCCCATTTTGGTCGAAAGCGATGTAATTTCTCATAATTTATATAATATATTAAGAATAAAAGCTTCCAGCATCATGAAGTTTATAATGAAATTAATTTATGAACTATGTGAGAATTTTAAAATTGACAAACGAAATAGCTACAGTTTAGTGTTGGTAGCAGTAAAAAGTTTTTTTTTTTTAACAGAAACAGGAAATTAGATCTCATCAGAACTTCTAAAACCAGTCTAAATACTAACGGCAAAAATATATCTCGCATTAATTAAGAGATTCCTTAACACAAATAATTCAGATTATTCAAAAAAGTCTAACTTTAAATGAATTTGCCTCAGAGAAATCACAGCAGCCACACATACCACCACATTTATGTGTGCAACCTAGAAGAGAAAGCTATTTGTCATGTCCTTTGTGCATTGTTTTGCAAAGTTTATCTGACAAAAGACACGAATAACCAATTTTCAGCAAATTTAATACCCACTCAGTGGTAAGCAGTCGGGTCATTTTGAACAAAAGGACACCCACACACCATTTTTCCAAACACAAAAACAAAAACAAAATTGTGTGTAGACTAAAAAACGCCCGTGCAACATTTGAGGCAGCGAAGAGGTGGCGGTGGGGGTGGCATGCAACAAGCGTTAACCGAAATTCGCTAGGAGAATGGATAGTTGCTGTTTTTGGATTAAGTGGCGCTATTATGCGAATGTGAGGACGTAGAGCAAGTTATCACAACATAACAGGCGCATATAAGATATGTAAGTATGTGTGTGGCTGTGTGTGTGTGAGCAGGGCTCTATTTGCGTAGCTGCTCGAGTGTTGCGTTTATTTTACAACAAATTGACTTTTACTACCGAAATGCGGTACTTGTTGTTATTGTTGTAGGTACTTGTATATGCTATCCTAGCATGGCGCGCTCGACGGCCGAAGAATGGGTGCTGTAGTCCTCGCATTTTGTGAAATAGCTCCATCATACAGATATTGTTGTTGCTTTTACAATACATTTTATGACAGCGCATCCACACATGCACACAATGACAGCTCGAATGTGCAACATGCATATACACCTACTTGCATATAACAGTACATGCATGCTGTTAGCTACCTGCTGTGTTGCATGCACCCACCAAACTGTCGTTTGCTGTACATGCAAGTTGTTATTGTTGTTGTTGTTTTTGATGAATTCTCGTAATTTAAGCTTTCATCAGGTATATTGAATTAAATGGCAAATTGCAGCAGCAGCAAAATTAGTTGATGAAAGAGCTGTGAGAAGTCTACTTTTGGGCGTCTGTCGCCCCAGCGAGCGCAATGCATGCGACTCTGCATAGAATTGTGCCACCAGCGCTGCTGCGTGGAAACTGCTTACAATTTGCGTACATTGCATGCATGTTCATACACATTTGTATGTGTGTATGTGTGTGCGCAACTCATATGAAATTTCTCAACTCATTGCCAGCGAAATCTTCCAAACCCGAAATTATGATATGAGTTAATTTCATTTGAATGCAGCAACGTCAAAGTTAGTTAGCCGGCTGCGTGGCTGTGGTGTTTGTTGCTTGCAACGTCACCATGCAACTAGTAAATACCCAGCATAGGCAAATTCACATGTGTGTGTGTGTGTGTGAGTGTACATATGGGAAGTTAATAAGGGATTTGCGCTTATTTGTTTGCGTGCACATACACACACACATACCAAAATACAAAAAGGCAGCTCTTAACCACACACATACGTATATATAAGTATTTCCAGCACACACACTCCTCCAAACACACAGATTTCGCTCATTTTCGTCCTTTCTGCTCATATAAGCCCGCTGATAGCCTGCTTGCTGCCTCTGCGTGAGGTTTTCTGTGTTTTTGGTTGTGTGTGTCGGTTTTGCGTCAGTGTGTGCGTTGACTGTTTGGCTTCACATTTGTCGGCATTCATCAACGATACGTTGAACTTATCAGCGTCTGGCAGGCGTCTGCGATTTATTAAAAATTTTGTAAAGGAATCCTTTTGTTTCCGTTACTTGCTGCTGCACCTTCGCAGTCCTGTCCTCGCCCCCGTCACCACACTTATTGAATTCTTTACCTTCGCTGTGGCATTATCCTTTATCCTTTTGACTCCAAGCGGCTCACTTGTAAGTTAAGCTTGCTTGTATAATTGTTGTTGCGTTTTTAATATGAAAATCTTGCTGGAATTCCTGCAATTATTTACATTCATTTAGCTTATTAAGTGAAAAGTGCTTTCACTTAGTTCATTGATAAGCAGATCCTTTGTTATTTGTTGAGGAATTTGCGCTCAGCGTGTGCTCTCTTCGCCTCTCTGTGTGTGGCTGAGTACCGGAGTGTTGCTTGTTGGCGTGGTAATTTTATATTTACTGCTATTTTTAAGGTGCTTCCTTTATTAAGAAAAATATGTATTTATTACATGAATTTGTTATTTCAAACCACGCATAAAATTCATTAACTTTTTCGCCTGGCGCTTTTGCTTTTCTAATATAAATTAAAATATGAAGCTAAAGTAAGTGCCTCCTACCTCTTTCTTAAAATGTAAGGTTACATTTTTCTCAGAAATTGAAACCCATGACTCAAATGTGTTCGTTAATGCCAAGGTTCCTTATTATTCCAACCGTAAGACTATGCCATATGACTGCTTATACAACTGATATCCCTGAGATAAAGAAAACTACCCGACGAGAATGAGTTAATACAAGTATTGAATATAAAATCTTCCAAATCTTCTATAAATTATGAAAAGTATATTATTGTAATAACCCGGTGGGACGCTAGTCTGATAGAGATACAAAAGAAGATGACAGCGAAAGCTTTGTCTACCTAAAATCCTATAACAAGCCTGTACTACAGATAGGTAAACAACCATCTGTTTACTCTTTCTCGCTTTTTCTCTGCAAGGAACTTGACACTTTACACCACTAAATCCATAATAATTATTTTCATTAACTGGACTGAGACCTTATCACATTATATTAAGATCACAGTCGACGTTCAAATTCAGACTATCAACAACTCTAAGATTTCTGGAGTTACATTCGACAGACTATGCTCCTTCACACCACATACGACCGCGATTATTTCCAAAGTACAGAGCCGCAGCAAAATCTTCAAGTGATTAGCCGGCAGCAGCTGGGGAAAGGAAAAAGATAAAAGCAGGTGGAGAAAAGCAACGTATAAGGCAATCGGCCGGCCAGTTATAAACTACTGTATGTAGTGAAACGCAGACGAATAAACTTTAGACATGTCAGAAACTGCACACCGACCGATTACTGGATGCTTCTTGAAGTCCCAGTCGAACGCTTACAAAGTGAAGCCAAGTCCAAGAACATAATGAGCTCCCCCCAAGCAGTTTCTGCTAGAATTTTATCGCGAAAACAATGCTTACAGTAGCCTGCTTTAAGCAGAACCGCCTCATAAGGAAATCAAGAGGTCATTCCTTAATTACGTCGTCCACATCGAACAGTAAGCCGACCAAACTGCGGACCCAACAAACTTCAGACATGCACTGTACTTCAGTGCAGTAGTGCCATCAATACCTTCACCGAAGCACTCCCAGTGAATGGTGTACTTGGAGTTAAGCCGGGTGCTGGCAGACAAATTGTTCGAGTTGCCCCTAGAATTTAGAGTGGTTTTGCGCAACTTTGTTCTGGAAAGTGTACCAGGTTATTTCCTACTTATCCCGAATCCACCTCGACATACCAAATATATAAACAGTGTACAATGAGTCTCCACAGAACTCTAATTACCGCTTTTTATTCCCAGCAAACACATCTCGTCTAATACCTCTCTTCTTATGGTCAAAACAGCACGTCTCCTGAGCCTACCGTTAGTGATTTCGTCTGAGACTACGTGTGGTCGAAACAGCGTGTTTCCTGACTTTAACTTTAAATGATTTCGATGACAACCAATCTGAACCTTAACACCCTAGCAGTGATTTGTTAAACGCTGCAACAACTAGAGGTAGCAATTATGGTTATAAGTCAAATTAGGAGTTCTTCTCGTCATACAAACCCATTAAGTATATTCTATTAAATCAAGCGGAAAACTACAATATGTAAGGAAAAACTTTTGGATACCTTCTCAACGCGATGTTGAGGGCAGTCGACATATGTATATTAAGCTTTAGCAGAGACTAAAGCTGTTTAAAATGTCACAAAAGAAGTTTCGTTACAAAGAAAACGGTTATCAATCGATGTTTGAAGAACTATTTTTCATAGGACCAGACTTTAAATTTCCTACTACAATCGTTCATAAGAAATGGCAGAGCCGCTCTACCTGAAAGGAACATTGAGATCAGACTTTATCTTTATAAATTGAAAGATAAAATTACTAAAAGCAGCTATTCACAATTTGTAAAGCATCTTCTTCTTCTTTGTGGGTATAGACACCGCTTACGCGCGGAGGTCTTCCTCTTTCTCTGCTTTCCCCGGCGGGTACAGCGTTGAATACTTTCACACCTGGAATGTTTACGTCCATTTGGACGACATGTCCTAGCCAACGTGGCCGCTATAAATCTTTGACAAAACCTTTCTCTCAAAAACTCGTAACGTCGACTCATCCATCAGATGTTGTTCTCGTCCGTGCCCTGCACCATATAGCAGGACGGGAATAATGAGTAACTTATACAGTTTTGTTAAGAATAACCAACTTAAAAGTAACCTGCCCCCAACAAGGGTAAACATCAGCTTGTGAGTTCCTCATAATGTCTCAACATACATATGAAATAGATCAAACCCTTGAAGGATTTTCTTGGGATATTTAATGATCTATGCCACCATGTCGGGTTGGATTTCTTACATGATTTGAAAAGAAAGGCTGTCGTCTTGATGATTATAAACACTCCAGCCAGGACGGTAAGTACTTAGATCAGTATCAGCTGGTAGTTACCGAGGGAGAGCAATATTTCTTTTGTAATAGAAAACTAAGTGAAAAACAGAGTATTAGAAAACCTTGATGAGCTAAAACGAACTCAACCAAAATCACTGAGGTGATAGCACTACTAATAAATGAGTAATGAATCAGTTAAAAATAAAGAGAGAGAGGGAGAGAAATGTATAAAAAAAGCCTCAACAACTTTCTGAGCTTTAAGTGTGAGCTTTAAGTGCTGTTAATACAAGCTTTCTTCGTCGACTGTTGATGACTCAATAGTAAGGTCAGAAAAGCTTTGTAGATACATACATATATGTGAAAGTATTTGAAGTCATGAGTTGGATTTCTGAGGACTTTGAAGTTCAAATTATGAGAAAAATTAGAATATAAAAAAAGAAATATTTTAATCTAGAGATTAGTTATAGTACAAAAATTTCAAGTAACTTCAATAAGCTAACCAGAATTGTGAAAACCTTCAATCAAAACAAGTTTAATACTGGTAATAATGAAACCCAAAGGTATTGCAGAGTAAGAAACGAGTTTAAAAAAATTTAGAGATTCAAACCGGTAACATTAATTTTCCTTACAACAAATGAATATTAAACACCACATATGCAAGCATAAAGGCTGAAGCTATTAAAGAGCCCCGATTGCCTTTTACCTGCACATAGTGGGTATTACACCCAAAAACAGAAAAGGTTCACGAAAAGCCGCCTCTCCGAAGCGTCAACTTCACTACAAAAATTAACTCCTTTCTAATTTGCGCTGCGAAGAGACTTGGTAACTGTGTCGGGGCTGTCAACTTCAACTCGTACACAAATAAAGAGCTTACTTTTTAAGCTACTTTGCGAGCAAGCGGAGAGTGTGAGAACAGACGCGAGCGAGAAGGCTACAAACTAAGATTTTCGAATGAAGTTAGTGAGTGAGTGTGTGTCAAAAAGCGCAAAAAGTTAACTAATGAGTATGTGTGTAAAACTAAAAATTTGTTGGCATGCAAATATGGGTTTGTATGTGTGTGTGTGTGTATGCATCCACGCATGTTTGCAGTCATAAGTCAAAGCACATTATCCTCATCATCATCACCGGCAGCTAGAAAAAAAGAATAAAAACAACAACAACAGAAAGAGTGGAGTTGTAATGCATACAACAACAACAAAGAAGACAATGTCATAACAACAAAAATAACAACAACAAATCTAACTAAAGTTAAACGCGAAGCGGCAAGCAGCAACAGTCTGCTGGAGTGCTAACTTTTGGATGCAACAACAGCAATAACAGCACCAACAACATTAATAACACCAGAAATCGTAACAAAAACAAGAATGCAGACTACTACGTGCCGCTTGGGCTAGTATTTCTCGTGTTGCCGCTCATCAGCATTCGTTGTCGGGACAGGAAATGTAAAATGAAATTAACACACAGCTGAATAAACACACACGACTCCGGGCGGCACTCCAAACACGCCGAGCACGCATTAGGATACACTTTTTAAAAGCTACTTTTCTGCACGGCAGCACTTCGCAAATGACGAGACATACCATACCAGTTGGCTAACACATGTAAACGCACACACACACATGCATACATACATACACTCGTACTCAACCTGACTCTGGGCATTATAAACCCAACTGGTTGCATGCCACCACTCAGCGTCGTCGCTGTAAGTTTCCTTTCTCGAAGTTTGCTACTTTAGTGACATGTCCCATTTACCGTTTCGTACACGTGATTGTATGTGTAACGGCACATGTAGGTGTGTGTGTTTATCACTAACATGCCAAACATTATCCTTTTCCTTTCATGCATTTCACAGCAATATCCTTTCGCTCACTTCCGCTTTTCGGCGAATCTCAAGGTACAAGCTGAGAGTGTGAGTGTAAAATTTAGCAGCAAACTCCACTTGGGTGAGCGACGCAAATTCAATGCCAGCACCAACAACAATTTCAGTTTTGTTAGTGAATTATCATTGGGGCAAATTGAGAGTTGCAACCATGATTTTCTTCATAAGCGTCTTCAGCTCATCATTATCGGCCTTTACAGTCATTATGATGGTTCACAAACAGATTTTGAATATGTATACCCTAAACAGGGTTTGCCAAGAAGTTGAATACTCAAAAAGAAACGTAGAAAACCATATAAAGTATATACATATAGCACAAATTACCAGCGAACGGGCTGAGCCAATTTAACCACTGTCCGTCTGTCCCTCAGATTCTGAGATATCGCCCTGAAATTATGCACACGTTTTATCTTCCTCAAGGAGTCGCTCATATGTCAGAATCGCCGATATCGGATCACTATAGCAGATAGCTGCCATACAAACTGATCGATCAAAATGCAGACCTTATATAGAAAACTTTTTTATTTGATAAGATACCTTCACAAAATTTGGAATAGGTTATTGTCCGAGGCAATGCGACAATATGCAAGCAAATTCTTCAGAAGCAATCATTATAACATATAGCTACCATACAATTTTATCGATCTAAATCAAGTTCTTGTACGGAACACATTTTATTTAACGATATATCGTCACGAAATTTGGCATGGAATATTTTTTAAGGCAATAATGTCATCTCCTAAGAAATTGTTCAGATCGAAACACTATAGCATACAGCTGCCGAACAAACTGGCCAATCAAAATCATGATAAAATCCATCTACATCCTTTTATACCATAAGAAACGCACCTATGAAGGGATTTGTAGCTTCGGTTCGGGTGAAATAAAAATGGTTTCTAGTTTTTTTTGTTTTTGGTTTTTGAACATTTGCACTCATCATCAGCTTTATCATCACTGGCGGCAGCGTTTTTCCACTAACCTAACCTCATTATCATCTGCAGGTGGCACGTCACCGTTATCATTTCTTGTGTTCCTTTCATCGTCATCGTCATCCTCTTACTTTGTTGGCATTTACAGTTGTCATGCCGCATTACATGTGTTTTCCTTTCACACAGCACACAGTCTCAGCTAACTTTGTTGTTGTTTTGTCATGCACGTGGATTGGGTTTTGCTATATGTTGTTGTTGCAGCTTTCCCATACAGTGGTGATATACAGTATTTTTGTTGTTGTTGTTGTAATCGCTCTTGTTTTTGTTGTTGCTATTGTTTTATATTTGGTTTGTGTTTCGCATTTGTTGTTAGTGCATTGCATGGAATAGTGGTAGTATTGGTATAAGTGTTAGTTGTTGTTGTTGTTCTGTAGGTAACATTTTTTATTGTGGTTGTTGTTAAAAGCTATGCTGTCCAGTCGAGCATTAGATGTCCAATGCTCCTTTTTTTCTGATTTTATTGTTGTTGTTATTGCTGATGCTGTTCTTTTTGTTGTTGCTGTAACTGATGTTGCTGTTGTTGTTGTTGTTCTTGTTTCTGTATATGTTGTTGCTGTTGCAATTTTTGTTGTTGTTTTTGTCAACTATGATGCTCTCATATGTATTTGCTGCTTTCATTGTTGTTGTTGTCAACTATACTACTCTGCTATGTGTCTGCTGTTGTTATTTCCAACACTTCCATCTTTCCTTATGTCCACTGCCCACACAACAAGGCACCTCTTCCCGTTATCTCCTTTCCATTTCTCATTTCGCCTTTTACCGTTGGCGCTCGTTTTTGCCACTCATGGTCTTATCCTTAATTCTCTTAGTTGAGGTTTTCAGCCACACATTTTTTTGTTGGTTTGATCCAAAGCAACCTTTTTCCGCATTCCCATTAGTGCACTTGGTATTTATTTCTTTTTCTAAATGCTCTCACACCCCACACATAGTACCACCATGCACATCTATATTCACACACACATACAAACAAATCCTCGCATAGCTCCAAATGCTTACATTAGTATTCTTGGGCTTAACTCGCTCTCCAAGCATTTTAGTCAAGTTGTCAACTTTCACACATTCACACATGCATACAAACACACATACACATATAAACACTACCGTTACTTGGCAAATTGTTTATCACACATTTTCTATAATTTAAAATCCTTTCACAAACTTTTTTATTCCTCTTTTCCTGCATTTTCTCTCTCAAATGACTCTCAATTTCAAAATTGTTGGCCTCATTTCCTACGTTTTCACACACACACACGCTCAGCCATATACATATAGTCAAATACATATTTATGCGCTGTTTGACATAATTGTTTTATACCGGAAATAATTCTTCGTTATGGATCCGGAAAAATCGTCCAACAAAGGATAGATAAGACTGCGCTGAGTCAGCACTCGGAAGTTGTAAAGCGGCGATTTTCATAGTTTCACTTTTTTAATGAGGGAAATAAATAAAAAATGTTAGGAAAAGTAGTATATTAGAAAAAAAATATATATATATATCATATGTATACCGTATGATCACCATATGATCATCCGCGAACATCAGATGATCATCACATAATCTACTGAACAGCTGAAGCTTTCTTAACGTCCTATGGGGACTATAGGTACGAGTATAGTCCGAAATTATAGTTCTAGTTATCGAAATAACTAAGTCTACGGTCATTTTAGTGTTCCTCTAGAGAGAGGATCAGGAGCGATGTCTCCTGCGTTCACATATCACTGCCGATACTTTCAACATTCGTCATGGTTGAACGAGCCAATTCAACTATTCAGTAAATTGTTAGTTAAGAATTCCGATTGATATCGATGCTATAAAAATTTCTCATTCCGAATATATTCAAAATTAAAGTAGTGCATTTTGCATTGATTCAAAGCCTAAAGACTAGTTTCGATCCAAAAATAAACGGCCCGTTGAATACTTAAAAACGTATCCTCTCTAAGTCGACTGTAGATTAGATTACAGAAAGCTCAAAAAAAGCTCTATTATATAATGAAAGCTCGAAGTTAAGTTTGATAATGTTATAAAAGGCCAAAAACACTACCAAGATCCCCAACGAAAAAGGAGACCAAAACATCAGCAGTTACAATGAATCGCAACACAAAGGAAATAGTGATGAAAGTGGATAATTTATGGTAACATCAAGTAAAAACAGTCATCGTCGAATCGAAGTGAGGCAGCGCAAACGGGAGCGAAGGCAGGATTGACGGTCAGGAACGTCTCATGATGTTCTTGAGGTGTTTAGCAGGGAATCATCTACTATGAGCTGGCGTACCGCAAACAATTGAACTGTTTGAACTAAGACCAGTTGGGATAATTGAAGACGAATTTTGTTCCATTGGGATTACGACAGGTCCCAGACTTCAATAATGACTCACCTTCAGAGCACAATAGACCTAAAGTCGCGGGGCATTCCTCGTTTACCAATCAAATGACTCACTAAAAGTTGCAAGAACTTGATTGGGAGATTCTTATGTATACAGCTTATAGTGATTACTACCTCTTTCCATTAATGGCGAATTATTCGTCTCAAGATAAACTTATGGAAATAGGCTACCTCCGTTTCTGCCAATAAGGACAAGGGTTTCTGTGAGAGCAACTTTATGAAATTAAAATCAGATCAATCCAGATAGAAATAAAACGTTAAATGTGATGGAAAAGTAAGAGGCAATTATTATATCAAGATCAATGAATATTACTGAAGAAACAAAATTTTCACACACGGTGTGAAACACACATCGGTGATCCTAAAATTTAATCTTAAAATTCTTCCAATGCTACTAGTATGAAGAGTCTTTGAACCACAGTGACATTCTCGCTGCCAACATGAGCTCTTCGAACAAAGCTTTCTACTATTAGGCAGCATTCAAAAATTGTACAAACTTTTAATTCACAAATGGTCAGTGGAGCTTATGAGGGCCGAAGGGTCAAGCATAATTTTCATACTCCAAAGCTCTGAATTATAAACGCCGTGAGCACATTTAACTAACATTACCTGAAAGTTTAATTGCTAAAATATATTTAACCCAAATCCATGCAAATTGGACACATTTGTCAGGGGTACTCAGCTCTCAGCTGCCCGTAATCGACCATAACTTTGCTGGTCTCGAAAAATCAATTGCAACACAAAACAATTCAATGCTAACGAAACATTTAAAAATTTGCTAATAAAATCATTAATTGCAAAAAAAACAAATTGACAAGCACACACATCCGATAGAGACAAAACGGCCAGCCAAATTCCTTTCGCTCACCGCTGTTCCTAGGAGAATTTATATCTACGTGGTTAAGTAAAAAAAAATGCCATGCCACATTAATCCCCATAAAATTAGCACAATCTGTTCGACAAATTAAATTGTCTCATACCTTAAAAGTAAGCGAAAACAAAAACAACAATACAACAGCATTTGTAGAATAAATTTAAATCATTAGAAAGTTTAGACAACTTTCGCTTTATTGCCAAACCGGCCATTGGGGAGCAATACAAAGTGAGCAGCAGCTTACGAAGTTTAATAAAGGAGTACGCAACGAGTTCGCTTGTTTACAAGGATGGGCGGTGAAGTACTGGTTTGCCTGCTAGCTCTTCTTATTTAGGAGAAATGAAAAGTTGACGAAATTAAGAGCGAATATGTGCTCGCTATGTACATTTGAGTCCTGTCCTCAAGTCAAAACTTTTTTTGTGAAAGCAATAGTATGACTCGACTATAAATCTCTTACAAGAGAGTGTGGGGATAACTCATTAAAGTGTTATTGTAAACGCTAACATTTATACCATATGTGTATTCGATTCGTCACTCGTTAAATTGTGTCGAAATGAAAACATTATTAATTATTATACTCCTCGGCTGTACGATATTCCTTAACCGTAGTATTATAAAATCAGTGAAGGTCTCATTAGAATACTCGCTCTGTAAGGCCTAAATGAGAATCTTATTAGTTGGGGTGAGATCTTGAGAACTGTATACCAAAATATGATACATAAATCTTCAACAAATCGAGGAAATTCTAACTACTTTATCGAATCCTAATGAAACTAAATGTCAATAGTTTATAGATAGCACCTAACCTTGTTTCCTTCAAGGTTGATACACAATTTATAGCGACCGGACTCTTCGACACCTTTTTTGTAGTAAATTTCCTTTGCTTCAAAATAATCCTCAGTTTTTCAGCGAGCATTCTTTTGAGAACCGAGAACAGCAAATAGACGCTGGGGACTAGATGTTTATGTAGAGTCTAAAATATACAGTTAATACCATTATTTTGAAAAAATCTTGAACAAGGACAGAAACTGCGACGATAAATTGAGATGAGCTCATGAGCCCGTCGGGACTCTCATTGAGACTTAATCTAAATACTCAGTTAAAAATAATATGAAAAGGCGAAAAAGAAGTCCTTCACTTTACCATCAAACATAATGAATGAAATATTTGGACAAATTTCCATTCCTTATTTCTAAAGGTCTTCAAACCTTGCCTAGTAAATGACAGCGCTAAAAAAATCGGTCTTCCGGTTAACCTTGGTTGAGCTACTGGAGTGGTCATCATCAAAACTTATGAGGATATATAAGGACGAACTTCAAAGTCAGAAACGTCATCTAGAATATCCTTTTGTTAAAGAGTTTCTAGAGATGCTACGCTGAAGAAGTCACAGAAGTCGTGCAAACAGGTCAGCTTACCAAAGGAAAAACAGAGTTGCATTTTCTTCACAATATGCTGACTTTTCGGTACACCCGCGTAACTTTAAGCTTTAACACAAGCCACGAAAGCCTAATTGCCACATTGGTTGCTGCTCGCTGGTCCTTGGTTAATGACACGAAGCGGAGTTGCGTCGGCGAGTTAACATTGCTACATTGCTTTGTGGTTGTGGCAGGGCAGAACTTCAGATTAGCCGAATGGCCAAATGGATTTGCTACCATGCCAGCGTTGGTTATAGTGAAAGAGCACGAGCGACACACGAGGTAGACGAATGTCTTACTTCGGTTTGAGCAATACAAAACGGCAGGTAACTGCTATAACTTATTTCGTGGCATTAAGTCGCATTTGAAAGTGTTGAAATGGCTGCAATGAGACAGAGATCCAGGCATGTGTGGAAAGTAAATAAGTCAGCGAATGAGTTTTTGTTGTTCTCAGCTAAGCTGCGGCTTACGGTGATTACGCAGACATTGCATTAGTAAAAACTCAAATTAGATGCGGTAAGTTTTGGGTAGTTTTTCGGAGTTGTTCAGTTGCGGGCGCGTTTTATGAGTTTTGTACGGATATGCGGTGAGTTAAGGATTACAAAGTGTTAAGGATGCGACGAGGAGTTGTCGAGGAATATATTTATTTCTATTTTTGTGGGTGAGTGCTGCAGTACGCAGTAACTATTTGGCTTGGCAATAAAAGTTTTAAGCACAGCTGGTTAGTTGTACATATATTAATGCCAACGACGGAGAGTTGCCAACAACTGCGTGTTCACAATTTTTTTGTTTAGTTAGTTTAGCTTCCATTCAACACATAATTCCTTTCTCAGTTACATTGTCGATTTTTTGCGCTTATTTTATCTCCTGCTTGCGCTTTCGCTTTGCAGACTTTCTTTGAATGCCAAGCGTATGTTTGCTTAGCGGCATTATTGATGGATTACTGACACAACTTTTGACACAATCAAGCATTAGCATTTATTCGCCGACGGCCAGCCATCCAGAGGACGGCCAAAGAAATCACGGCAAGTAGAATTAGCTCGGAAAATATTTATTAGCAAAGTTGTTGAAGCAAAGTTGAAAGTTCGATAAGCTTACGCAAAGCGTTGTGATTTGATTAGCGTGTTTTTTCTTTTTCTATGTGTAGCTGGGTCCGTTATATTGCGGTATATATGGTATACTTCCACAAATAAAGCACAAAATTTGTGTGCTCAGTGAAAAAAGTTAATGGAGGAATATCTTTTGATAAGAAAAAAGCTTTAAATAGCTGCGTATTGGGGAAGATTTTCGAAAGTTTTCAAAGCGACATTAATTTCGAATTTGGGATTGATGACACAAACGTGTTTTGAATATTTTTTTATTACAAACTATGATATTTTTTTACTCAGTGCATACATGGTACGAATTATATGAAGATTAAATTAGCTTCGAAAAAGACTTTGTCAAATAATTGTCAAATTCTGACCGAGACTATGGCTAAACTGAAGTCTGAAGTAAAATCACATTTGATGAGTCTAAGAGAGATCTAGCCGGATCCACCAAGTACCCCTAAGCTCTTACCAAGAGATAGCGCAACTTTATTGTTATTTCTATGTTTTAATATTCCGAACTACTGTCCTTGTACTTCTTTTACAGCAATGTAAACATAAACAACAAACATTTTGTTCAAATCTTGATATTTTGGCGCAAGAAATGCTGCCTCACCGCGATCTCCGTGATAATCTTCTAGATTCTTTCTTCTATGTTTAATTTTACTCCCATTTTTGCTCAGTTAATACATTTTTTTTTCAATTAAATATATTTTAAAGAGTTTTCTCTTGACTTTTTTTTCAAAACCTTCATTTTTTTTAAGAATTGGGTATTCGAAACACCCTCTTCTCCAACCGCCATACCACAAATCACCTTCATGTCTCAAATGCATATCATTTACTTGATCCATATACTTAATACTAAAACAAGAAAAATATTTTAATAAAATGCCTACAATCTTGTTCTTCAGTCATCGAGTTGAAGTTAATACCAGTCTGTGGCTCAGATATATGCTCAATTCACTGGAGTTGGTACAGTTCCACACAAAACTACTTCTAATACAGATTCCAAGCTGTAGAGAAAAGTCATTTTATCATTATATATTTTTGTGAGATCACAAGGACTAACTGACCACTTCAGCTCATGATTTCTAATTTAAATAACCAACACAACCTGGCAACATGTTAATAGTACTCAGCAACAACTAAAGAACAATAAAAATTTTAGCATATTTTTTTTCATAAAAAAGCGCTCATAAATAAATTCTGAGCAGCGAAACAGCGATGGAAGCAGTAAATGCAGTTGGCAAATCCGCAACAAGCATCAATTTCAAGTCGAAAATGAAGAACACAATTCACTGCCACGCGCTAAGAAGAACTAGCAAAAATACAACAACAAGAACTACTTAAGTAACTGTTAACGAAAACAAGGCAACAACAAGAAATAGCAGCGGAACGAAATAAATTAATCATTGCCTGTCAAATAATGCGACGCTGACTTCAGACAAACGAAAAAACCAACAACAAACTTAAAAGAAACAAAAATAATACTAACTACGGCTGCAGCGAAGCTGCGATTCCCTTCACTGTTGCACTTTTCATGAGATAAAAGCGTATAAAGTGAACTTTACCTTGATTTTGATTGTTCAGTTTGTATGGCAGCTATATGCTCTAGTAGTCCGATCTGTACGATATCTTCGCAGATTGTAGTGTTGCTTTGAGCAATAATTCACGTCTGATTTCGTGAAGTAAACTAGACAATTAAAAAAGCTTTCCATACAAGGACTTCATTTCGTTCGTTTAGTCTGTAGGGCAGCTATATGCTATAGTGTTCCGATCTGAGCAATTTCTTCAAAAAATGTAGCCTTGCCTTGACTAATTAACTGTACCAAATTTCGTGAAGATATCTTGCTAAATAAAAATGTTTTTCATACAAGGACTTGATTTTGAGGAACTAGTCTGTATGGCAGCTATATCCTATAGATGTTCGATATCGGGATTTCAACAAGTGAGCAGCTTAATGGAAAGAAAAGAACGTTTTCGAAATTTCTAATTCATATCTCAAGAACAGAGGGACTAGTTCACGAATACACAAACAGACTGTTCAAGGTATAAAAACACATATTAAAAAGCAACAAGAAAAGCAAAAAACACCAGAATATGAAGAAAAAAACAAGACAAACATAAATACTGGAGGAGAATATTTACACGGGAGCAGTGCCTGCCGCGACGTAATTGCTGGACCATACGGCGCTCGGAGGACAACCCACCTTACCGATGTTGCGTATACGCGCAGGTGTGCGCCGAAAGTAATAGCTCTTTTCGCATGGCTTTTTGAGGTATACTTTACGGCGCGCCACTCTCTCGGCTATTTAAATTTTCTTTTCTAGGAAAAGCTGGAGAATTTGCCAGTGAAGTACGTTTTTTATGCAAGCAAAGTATCGACGGAAGTATGTGATTGTTTGAGTGTGTGAGTGCGTGCACTTAACCATGCACTTGCAGTGTTTTATTGCGGTCTCGAAAGTTTGCCACATTTTTCTTCCATGTACTCTGTCAGCAGTTGGAGGTACTTCACATATTATATATTTGTGTGTGTGTATTTATATAAATTTACATGTATTTGTGTATGTGTTGCATGTGCTTGGCTTTGTGGCGTTGACATGCGTAGAGCCATTAAATTTATCAATTGCCGCAAATGTGTCAAGTTTACAGTGAGCCATGCGCCCGCTCACACACACGCACACAACTAAGATTACATATAAGCATATTTAAGCGTTAAAAGCTGGCGCCGCACTCGATGGGTTTGGGAAATTTACAACTTTATTCAATCAGCAAATCAATTCATACAAATGTAGCGCGGCTGCAGCTGTACCGCTATTCCCTTACTTGCCACTTATGGCGCACTAAGTCATTTACAATGTACGCGTTTACGTGTATAGTGTGTTATAAAAATATGTGCATCACTTGGGGAATAGCGTGATATTTAAAGCGATTTATAGTTAAATCTTCAGCGCCATAAACTCGGAAGGCTCAAAATGATGAATATTGTCAAGAAACTATAAACAAACAAAGAACCGCTTGAAGTAATGAAAATATTGCTGTCATTCAAACAAGTGTTGCTGAAGACCTCACTTTGTCGATTTTAAGACATTCTCAAGACTTGGAACAGTCTCAAACCACAACCTGTCGGATATTGAGAAAGATTCTGGGCTCGCATCCGTATAAACCTGTTCTCACTCAAGAACTGAACCCATTGGACCACCGTAAACGGCGTGACTTCACTAACTTTGCCATGGAACAACTTGAAAAACGATACTGATTTTTTTAAGAAATTCATCTCACCGATGAGGCTCACTTTTTTCAATGTGGTGCGGTAAAAACACAAAACTGTCGATTCTGGTGCAAAGAAAATCCACGAATTATTCATGAACAACCATTACATTCACCTAAAATGATATTTTGGTGTGGTGTTTGGTCAAGTGGAATCATCAGACCGTACTTCTTTCGAATTGAAGCTGCTGACACCATTACTGTCAATGGAGAGCGGTATAGATCGATTTTATCAAACTTTTTATCACCGCAATTAGAAGAAGTTGATCTTGATAACATCTGGTTCCAACAGGACAGGGATAAGTGCCACACAGTTCGTGCAACTTCCGCGAGAAAAGTTTAGAGATTCGATTATTTCAAGAAATTGTGACACTGAATGGCCTCCAAGAAATTGTGATTTAATACCATTAGACTACTTCTTGTTGGGTTATTTGAAGTCCTCCGTCTTTGCGTCAATAAACCAGACTCACTTCAAGCTTTAGAAATCAATATTGAAAGTGGTACTCGTGACATATGACTTGATTTAGTAGAATAAGTACTGGAAAATTGGGTTTATCGGATTCGTCCATAGCGTTTTCTAATAAGAACGGCCTTCCTCTCAAAAACATTGCTCTCTAGTGAAAAGAGATTAAATAATTCCGAGAGATCCGAACTCAAAATCAACGCAAAAACCCAGCGGAACTCATCCAACTCCAACTTTCTGTATCTCTTACCCTACCATTCCTAAAAAATTATAAGAAAAAAAACCACTGGGAGTAATTATAATAATATAAAACTTCTATCACAATCTAATTTTAGATGCTGGACTTCCTTTATCTGCCTTACTACCCAGAAAATAAAAATTATTTTCTTGTTTCCTTGTATTAATCAGACTGATGTCTTTGACTCCACAAAATAATTTGACATTTACCCGAGCGGAATTTGATCTTAGAAGTGATCAAAAATCGATGGATCTCACTAGTAGTACACAGTAAACTAAAAGGGGATCACCAGAAGCTCATAGATCAACGTATCGTTTTTGTCTTACCAACTTATTTAGATGGTTAATATGAATCCCAGCCAGTTCACTTGATTCGCCAAATGTGGGTCTAGTCTGGCAAAAGACAGGCAATAGAGGAGAAAGTCTCAAAATTTCAGAGAGCGACCGACCTTAAATGACTAGCTTATGAAATTGCTACGTCTACTTGGTCAACAGTTATAATCAGGACAGATCATGGCCATGAACTAAGGTCCGAAAGGTAAGGTTCTTCCTAGTAGAGACCAAGGTTACGAAGTCAGATTTCAAATTCTTAGTAGAAATACCTCACGAACTGTCAATATCAATCAATCCTACTGTCAACCTTGCTAAAGTAGACTAAATCGTTTATGTTTCCTTCCTTTAGACATCGTCTAAATATTGATTCATACCAGCTTTTCTACATTTCTTTTGTCACCATAAACATTGTCCGGAGATTTTTATCACACAGTATGAGATTTTAACGGCTTTTCGTGGTTTCTCTCAGCTACTATTGCACCCATACGCCATCTACTACATAAACTTAAACAATATCTCACTCCTGAAACCTTATTTCACTCATTTGCGCTCCCAGTGGCGAAATAGTGCAATATCCAGCACCCAGCCACAACTTAAGGCACCACACAAACCAAATAGCAACTCACGAAATAAGAAACACACCGTTAAAAAATAAACTTAAAAGTGTAGCAATAGAAATGTAACAACAACAATAAATAAAAAAAACAGCTCACTTGCAATGAATTCCATTTATTTCACTGGATTGTTTTACTTTCAAGCCACAAATAAATAAAAAATAAAATTGCGCACGCTCCTGCAAGCCAAATGGGTAACGGTAATTTATCACCGCTTTGACTTTTCTCCCGCCTGCCATGAGCTGATGCACTTGCTCACTTAAGTGCCGCACTCGCCTGAGAATCGCGTACTTAATGGCACTTCCGTTGATTTGGGTTATAAACTTAAGAAATTTAAACAATTTGATTTTGCGGAATTTCGAGTTGCTATATTTGAGAGGGTTCAGATCAGTTTTTTTACTGTGACGAAGGCTATTGTTGTGCCTTATTAAGTGGTTTGGGACGTTGGCTTGTGCATTAGGTGAAAATAATTCAAATAATTAATTATTTGATTTTGATTCTTGGCATTCCGCGAAGTTTTGAATTAATTTTTGGACGAACCAGCGGACCAGAAAGGCGAAGATTAAGTTATTTCCTCGATGCTTTTTAATTATTTTTTGTTTTGATTGTTTCTTTTTCAATGGCGCTGAATTTAGAAAAAGTGACAAACCTTTGCACGATAGCAGCTTTTTTCATTCATCCTCACATCTCTGAAATACGAACCCTGAAAAGCTTTCAAAAAGCTTTGGTAGGTTTAAAGTTTTAATGGTTTCTAGTCAATGTCCTAATCTTTTAACAGCTCTGATCAGCAAAACTTTCGAAAACCTTTGTAAATCGTGAAAGCTTTGTACAGCTGGAAAGCTTAAATATGAACCCAAGAAGAGTAGAACACTTTTTACACCCTGTCACAATTTTTTTTTTTTTAGCTGGACAAATCCAAGAGGTTAAACCTATTCGAATTCTCCCATCTCTAAACATGCTTAGAAAAGATTTCAAAAAGGTTTCGTAATATTGAAATGTTTATATTTTTTTATCCAATATCCCAATGTCTTAATAATCCTGACCAGAAAAGCTTTCGAAAAACTTTAAAAATAATGAAAGCTTTGTAAAATTAACATCAATTTTTAGTAAATTTCCTACTCTCTTAAGAGTTCTGACCAAAAAAGCTTTCGAAAAGCTTTGAAAATTATGAAAACTTTGAGAAATTAACTTGAATCCATATGCTGCAGAAAGCACCGAAAGCTAAAATTGAACCCAAGAAGAGTAGAACAAATTCTACGTACTGGCACAGTTTTTTTTGGAGCAGGACAAATCAAAAAGTTACAATATTTTTGAAAGCAGCTTTAAACAGCAAAGCTTTCGAGCTTTGATGATATTGAAAGTTTGATATTTTTTTCCAATCTCTAAACTCTGAACAGTTCGGACGAGAAAAGTTTTCGAAAAGCTTAAGAAATCATGAAAGCTTTGTGGCATTAACCTCAGTTCTAATTTCCAAGAAAGCATGGAAGCATAAGAAACGAACCCAATAAGATTAGAACTTTTTTTACACACTGCAACATTTTTTTTTCAGTTGGACAAGTCCAAAAGTTAAAGCATTTTCAAGTTCCTTAAAAAGTCCAAAAAGAATAAAAGGCGCTCAGCAGCCTTTGAATACTTCAAATCATCAAAATATTTTTATAAAAATAGAGATCTTAAGTAATCCTCAAAGCTATTCAACTGATTTGCTATTTGTAGAAATTTTAACGCTCGACTGCTTGCAGAAACAACAAGCGCAACGGCGAAGACATGTCTTCTACACACACGAATAAACAAAAGCGCATAAAGCAAGAAGGAAAACGATGAAAAAATGTATTTACAATGGAATTACAATAAAATACAATACTTAAACTTTATTATATAAACAAACAAATAAAATGGCAAAAAAAAGCTTGAAGTCCAAACAAATACATACATATGTGTGTACATACATGAGAGAGTTAAAAAATAGCTGCATGTCGCTTGAAAAAACTCCTGCAATCGTGCAACATGTGCAGGACATAAACTTTGCGGATGTGCGCATGTATGTGTGTCATGTGAAGTCCATTTTTGCAACGGAAATTCACCTATGAAAGCAAAGTCAATATTGCAGTTACCTAAAACAGGGTTATAGATGTATGTACATATGTATGAAGGACTTGTACGAGAATGTGAGGATGTTAGCTAGCATGAATAAGCGCATGAGTGAGCAAAGCTACCGTACAATAGCGCATAGAGAGGCAAGTAAACGTAAGAAATGATCTCTGTCAGCTAGTTGAGCGCAACGGCACTTACATTCCGGATATGACAACGTGCAACACCGGCAGCCAACCAGAGTTGAATAAAAGTCCTTATTGCTAAATGATGCAATCAAATGCATGCAATTTTAGTTGTCCGATTGAGAGGCAAGCGTATGAAAGCAGCGATTGAAGCGTATGAAGAGTGGCAAGTAGACATATCATTCTGTTGCTTGAAAATCAGTTGCAAAACTAGAAAATGCTGGAATAAGGGCAAGCATGAGGAAACATTGAACAGGTCAGTTTGAAGCGCTTGAAGCTGATTTGGGCGCTTCAGTGTCTATTTGGTTACCGCAATGCTCAAGAAATGTGGATTTACTGCAGATTTATCGAACATGCTTACAAGAATAGCAATAAATATAGGAAAATTTAGACATCAATAATGATGTGGGAAGTTCACAAAAAAAATAGTTTTTCTTGCTCTCGAAGTTACCCTTTTTGCTTTCTTCTTTTATATTCATATAGTAAATATGCCAAGCAATCGAAGATTCGAAAATGACTCCGAGTTCGTCGATAAATCTGTAAGAAACTATAATTTTTCCTGAAATGTCGCTTTGCCGAGTTCATGAATACCCACGAAGTGACTTTGTCAATATTTGAAATATATTCCATTAACTTAAGCGTCAACAAAAGCTTTAGACATACCATTTTTGGAACTTCCGGCACATTGTTAAAAATTAATTATCCTAGAAGGCTCACTGTTAAATCAGCTGTCCAAACAACTGTTACATCAGCTGTCAAAATAACTGTTACATCAGCTGTCAAAATAACTGTTACATCAGCTGTCAAACTAGCTGTTCCGTCAGCTGTCAAAATAACTGTTCCGTCAGCTGTCAAAACAACTGTTACGATGGCTGTCGGAACCACTTTTAAATCAAATGTCAAAGTAACTGTTAAATCAGCTGTCAAATTTAACACATTCGACATGACGTTTATATACAAAATTCTTTATATTTACAACAAGACATCAAAAATCATGGAAATTTAGAGTATTTGTGCTCTTTGAGGAAAATTTAGATCTCAAATATTATAATAACCTAATAATGTTCTGTGAAATTTTTGGTTTAATGAGGTTTTAAATAAACAAAATTGTCATGCTTGAAAGCCAAAAAACGTTGAAGACACGTTGTTATAGAGCAACATGAGAATATACCTTTAATGGGATGAACCTTTAGTGACGAACTCCAATAAAAAACTGGCCAATTGGCAACAGTCGAGCAATATTTGCCGAGATAAGTTCATCTGTGTCAAAAATATGAATCGGATTCGGCGCTATAACTCTAAAAATAAAGCTCTAAACGAAACACCATTTACTTAGTCAAGACACGCACCACAAACTATACTATTTGCTTAAACATACACCTCTTACATCACTTGGAAGTCATAATAAGGGTATTAATATAGAAATAATAAAACAGATAGTATAGTGCAGACATTTTGAAAGCCTATTCAGAACATTATTCATTGTTTTAGCAAGATTTTAAATACTAATTTCTACTCAATTAAATTCTGGAAGGAACCAATAACCAGAAGAACCGTTTCTCCGCCCTTTTAAGGCGTAAAAAAAGAGGAAAGAGCCAAAAGTATCACAGTGTGGCAGCAACTGTGGCCTCAGCTAAGGGACGGTGGACCCACAGACTAGTCCCAGATATCCATTCGTGGATAGATAGACACCCTAGACTTTCACCTAAACCAAATACTGAGTGGACAGGTATGCTTTAGAATCTATCTCTTCCAAGTCCAGTACAATCCATCCGTACTGTCCGACGTGTGCATAGAAGAATCTGAGTATGTAATTTTTCAATGCCCTGGTTTTCCAAATGTAAGGGAAAAGTTAAAAACTTCAGTTTGCGGTAGTTTTTCGGAGGGAAATTTGACAGCACTCATGTGTCAATCCTCTGGTAAATGGAAAGCTGTCAGCGAAGCGACAGCTATAATTACGATAAAACTAAGTCGTATACAGTATATTAGATGTCAGTCAATCGGTATGACAGATGAGACTTAAAGTCTCTATCTCTCCCTAATGACTAATTAATCGAGTGGTTCCGTGCGAGAGATATGAGTTGGGAGTAGGTTAGGTTTAGCGGACCAGCAGTCCGGCTTTCGATGCTTCATCCTACTATGAAAAACCTTTTAAGAAGCAACTATTCTCTAACAAATCTAAGGCCGCCTAAATACCCCTTTAAGCTAGCACTAGGTTTTAGATTACCGTGCAACCATATCTTGCATTCAGTTCTGTTAACTTGGCAGTAGTCCTCATGCAAAAACATTTCAGCATTTTATCCCTAAAAGCCTCGCTTGCTTTCGCACGGTGTCTCACACATTTTACTCAATTTTTCATTATTTTCCTGCTCTACAAAATAGCTGGCGCACTCATATGCGACGGTCTGACGGCCTCACAACTGCAGCTTACTTCCGTCTTTCCTCTTTTGTTGATGCCTTTCGCCTGTGGCTGTAGTAAACTTACAACAACCCGTCAGACGGCTGAACTGTCCCAATTTCCTCACTTTTTAGCCGTTTTTAATATTTGCAATGATTTTTTTTCCAGCTACGATTTGTATTTAAAGTTTTTCTGCTGAAAATTTTGTTTTGCAATTTTTCTTTCTTCGCCAGAGTTTTATGTTTTATTTGTTCCTTAAATTGCTAGTTATTTTTGTTATTATTCTGTTCATCATTGCTGTATTTGCTGCGTATTTGTATTCCTTTCACATATCTCATCCTTCAACTCACTTGAGCGCTTTTGGTGGACTACTTTCACCGAACTATGTCTCCGTGTGTGTCACTTCGTGTATCATCGTCGATTCTTCACACATGTCATTGCGGCCGTCGTCCGTCTGTCGCCTGCCGCACGCCACACCACGCCACCAGCCCGCAGTTACGGCTGTCTCACCTTCTCACAGTGTCACCTTCCGAGCTGCCGCCGTCAGGTGATGTCACCGACGCAATTGGACGCCCGACAGCATTCTTGTCCATTATGCGACAGCTTTGTATGTCAGCCAACGCGCTAGGCAGTCTACAAGCAGTTAGTCACTCCGCAGCCGACTTGCTGGATGTCCTTGCGCTTCGCTAGCAATTCGCATGCGCGTCGGTCTGCTCAAAAGCTTGGTCATTGCTTCAACTTATTGTAGCTATGAGCACTGCATCTCCTACATACGCTTTGTTGTTGTGTTTTTTTTCGTTTTCATTTCCATTTTATTCATGCAACACCGCCTGTCGTCGACTACAATGGCTGCAATGCATTGCAATCTAGCTAAAACTGGGTCAATCTAGGATGAAAGCCTTTACTTGAAAATTGAGTAGGACGTGGTTGGCAAAAAAAACTTAAAAATACAGAATTCCTTTTATATGTGCTACATGTGTCGGTTTGTGTGTGTGAAGTGTAAGTGAAAGAGTGGAAATATTATTGTTTGTCATTGTTTGTTTTCCGCTCCAAGCCCTCCCACACGCTCGGTTAGGTATCGTCGCCCCCTCCCAGCTACGTCTCTGACCCACGTTGCGTCGGATAAGTAGTCGAGTCGGTGTTAAATTTGCTATAAAAACTGTAACAAAAGTGTATAGCAAAAATAAAAAATGCGCAAATATGGCGTCGGCGTGGAGTCTTCCCTTGTTGATCTATTTTAGTCTGCTTCGTTTTATGTGATTTTTTTTTAGTTTTTCCTTGAAGTTCCACTTTATATATCATACTTTTTCATATGGTATTTGCAGTTTAATTTATCTCACTTCAAGTCCTTTACTATGTCTTTCTTGTCCTCTTTTTATTGCCAGCTTTTAATTAAAACCTGCAGTAAACTCCAAATTGAAAATAAATAGTGTAAAGTATTTGTTGTTTCCGTAGACTTCTTAGAAAGAAAAATGCTACGAAATAATAATCGAAATTATTTCTTGAAGCACAGAGATTGTTGAACCAAAAATTTTATTTCATTTAAACAGAAAAGCTTAGCATCTCTAAAAAAAAAATAATTCCATCCGAACGATTTAAAGAAACTTAAAAATACAAATAGGTAGATTAGAGAGAGTAGATTAGAGAATGCTATGGCCTATATAAAAACGACTCTGGAGAGGCTCAGTGCTCACACAACCTCAAAATGAAGCTTTAACTTACTGCTCGATTGAACTCTGTTGGCCTTAGGTCACCTGAGGCTGAATATTTTAGACTCTTTTCACGGATAAGGAAAACTTAAATTTTGCATTGCTGTACATTAGATAGGATTTTCAAGCCTGGAAGACTGGAATTATAAGGTTGAATGCTTATAGAGATGAAAATACGTTCTAATACAAAATTCTTTACTATTCTAAACCGATCCCAAGTCACAGCTTACCAACCTCAAACTACTGTAAAGCTGGTTATAAATTGAGGGTTATCTGCGAGAGTACCTGGAAATGAGATATCTGAACTTTTTGCAAGAGAATGTTAACTCGCTTTCAATTATCCTAAACAATTGTAGCATAATCTTATTAGCCACCGAAGAGATGGAAATTTCTTTAATGCATGGTATTTTTGATGGTAGGTGAGAAGTGCCCAGTATCAGGAAAATTACTAAAATACTTCTCAAACTGATCAGAATACTAGCATTTCAGTCAAAACAAACTGACCAAAAAACGAGAACTGTTCTCTATATATGTACATATGTGAAGAGATCGGAAAGCTTTCATGCAAATTAAAGTAATTAAGAGTACCTCTAGCGTATAGACTCCGATTGAAAGGGAATATATATGCGTGTGGCTACTTGTAGACATTTAATCGACAAACCGGTTCCAGATATAACTAAAGTCAACACACAACTTGCTCAACAAACAGACAAATGTGACATGAATGGACCAGAGGCCGCATACTCTGACTATTAAAATTCAAAAGTAATGACATAAGAACTCTAGTGGAAGTACTGGCTCTTAGTAATATTAGATGAAGATATTAGATGAAGGTCAAGTTTAATTTGAGCTGAAGTATTCGGTATACAGAATGCTATACTGAATGTCAGCGACTTGACATCTAACTTTGATTCTTCATCTAGTCCCTTGAATAGCGGGCGCTCAGAGAACTTTCCTCACTTGCATGAACTTTTCTCCATCCTCCCACGCTGGACACTTCAGCTCTGAGAGTATTCGGCGCAATACCCGCAGGGAGAAGTAGAGGAAGATCAAGACCTCCACTCTGTTGGAGAGATCAGTTGGAGAAGGACCTGGCTGCAGGTCCGCTATAACTGGGAAGTAGTGTCTACGCAAATAAAAAAAAGATATTGCTGGACAGAAGCATAGGAAGTATTCCAGCATCTCTTTCATGCCGCCTTTCCTGCGCTTTCTGCATGTATCGTCATTATTTATGACCATCCGGCCCGCATGTTCAGACTCCGAAGTTGAAATATAGATATTTGAAGGCAATAGAAATACAAAGGAAGCTCGAAGAAAGTTGTATCAGGTCTTGATACGAACGCCCACATGGCCTGACTCACATAACTCTCAGATCGCTACAAAAAAACGGAGACGAACAAGCACATTCCTTCCGAAATAAGCATGCAAACGACTAAGGATTTTCTAAGGACACAAAAAGCAGTGAATTTCTTAGGCGTAAGATTCGATCCCAGATTAACTTTATGGGTGCAAATCCAACACGTTACAAGAAAGGCAGTGAAAATCACGTCCCATCTTAGCAGACTAATAGCGGTCGCGGGAGGGCCCGCAGGAGAAAAGAGAAAGTTCTTGATGCAAGTGGCACATACTGCCATAATCCATTCAGATGACTGTCGATTGGACTTCGGAGTGAAAATATGAAGCCGAATTATTGATAAGAAAGCAACAGTCGTACTAGCTGTTTCGTCCGAGAGAATAACTTGGTATATGTCCCCTCCAAATGAGTCTGAAAAAGTCTATATATTCGTGGAAACTAATTAATTTTATAAACTTTTGAGTTCCACTACTCACTAACCACTATTACGGGCATGAGCGCTTCCATCAGTCAATTTAATGGCACTTTAAGTTGCAAATAGTGTAAAATGAAAAGCGCAAATGACAAATCGAGAACTGTCTATGTCTTCTTACACCGTCTTAATGCGTTTCTTTAATCAAGTAATTTTCTAATGCGGAAGCAACAACTTTTTGAACTCTTTGTTTTCTAACAAACAAATAAAAATCCACCATTAAACAGCGCTCAATTTTTTAAATCTCCCAGCCAAGCAAAAGCGGCGATGACAAAGCAGCGAAAAGAGCTTAAGTAAACCTCTTTTTCCAACGCTTTCATTCATGTCAGCGGCAACAGCGGTGGCAGTGGCAGCTGATGAAACAGGTGAAGCGCCAAGCAACGACAGCAGGAAGGAAGGAAGGAAGGGTGCGATGCGGGAAGCAGGACGACGCACAGCGTACTTTTCGCTTGGACACACTTTGCAAGTTGAATTGCAGAGAAAACAAAGCCAACAAAAACACACGTATTCGCGCAGCAACAACATTTTGAAAAGAAACAAACGGCGCGAATAAAGGAGCGGACGGTGAAAAAAGAAGTTAATTTCTTGAAATTCCAAGCCGGCAAAAGGAGCAGCGCGCTTCCAGGGATAGCAATACGCACACGCGGCGCAGCAGAAAAAAATACAAAAACAAAAATTACGCAAAAAGAAAATTTGTTAAGAATTATTTGCGTCCGCGTGTGTGTGGGTGTGTGTGTGTGTGAAAGCGTATTACGTGCACTTTAGACCGACTGCAAGTGAAAGAAAGTGAATTGTTGAACGGGCGAGTGAATGAACGAGCGACTTGAATGAATGAAAGACAAGTCTACAAGTCAGCGAAATGAAATTAAATGAAATAATTGTGCAACACACACACGCATACACTCGCACTTACATACGCATAAGTAATTAATTAATTGTATATGTCTATGTTAGTCTAGCAATTATAGTGTCTTCCATTGGGAATGAAGATGAATGAAAACAGTAAATGAGTGGCGTTGTGAAAAGAGTTCTTCTTCTTCTTTCGCTGCTTTTCTTCTCTTGCGTCTTTCCTGGCAAACAATGTCTTTATAAATGGCAGCATTTGAAGACAAAGTTTTATTGTGCAACCTTCTAAACTCGTTATCGGCAAGTGTGTGTAGTTGTTGCAAGCATATATACAAACATATGTGGCAAATACATACATGCACACGCTTTTCAACTCACAAATTACCCTTATTTATTTGCGAACTTTACAACTGATAAAAAGTATACAATTTACTGCTGATAATGTGTGTTTTATGTCTTGCACAGTTAACTGAATATTAGATAATTTATTTTAAGATAAAAATAGATAATAGGTAAGAACAACTAAATACGAATTGAACAATAAGCTTTTTCGCACATTTTAGCTATATAAGGCATCTGGGTGTATGTATAAGATCTCATGTCCACCACAAATTTCAAACAAATAATGGAAATTCAATATATTCAGAAGACGAGATTTACTATGGAAACGCATTTTTGGAACAAATAATCCTACAATTTTCAATAAGAAATTATTTGTCCTCAGTGAATTGTCTTTTGTACTAGTTTAAGCTTATTTCATTTAAAGATATGAATGTATATCAAAGATATATGTACATATGTAAAACGTGGTTTTCCAAGTCGTAGATAATTTCGTCTATTTTAGAACTAGCATTTATGGATGAAACACTGCCGCTCTGAAAGTATTCGAAGCAGTACCCGGCGGGGAAAACAGAGGAAGAGGAAGACCTCCACTCCGTTTGAAAGACCAGGTGGAGGAGCACCTGGCTACAATTGAAATCTCCAATTGGCTCCAAAGAGTGAAATGTAAGAATGACTGACGCACTTTTGTAAACTCGGCGTAAGCGGTGTCTACGCTAAGAAGAAGTAGAAGGTTTTCAAGAAAAAATAAATTGAATTGTATGGTCAGTAATTTGGATTTATCATATGAATAAGTTAAGACCAATTTACTACCACTTTTTGCAGTAATTGCGGCCGCATGTCAGCAATAACGCGCCAAATATTCAAGGGTTTATCTAAGTAGACAAGAGACTTCACATTACCCCACCAAAAAGAGTCCAACGGTCTAGGTAGGTAGGAAAAGTGATTGTCTGACGAGGCACCTTAGCCTTTAGGAGGCCCATTGTGATAACAACGAGACTAATATTCCTTCACTTTAGTATACAAGAAGTTTTATTTTTGCAACCTCTACAGAGTCTTATATTCATATAGAGGATATTGTATTTAAGAGTCTCCTATTCTTCTACCTCCTGACAGCTTCTACAATAATCATTGTATGGTGCACCTAGTCTGTTGGCATATCTGCTAATTAGACAGTGACCTGATAGCTCTGCTACTAGAGTTATTAAGTCATGCCATTTGAAGTTTAATAATCGGCACGTGTGACCCCCGTTCCATTCATGCCATGTTTGCATGCTTGTTGAAGAAGTCAGGTATTTTTTCCATCAAGGTTCAGCTAAATTTATAACATGTTGATTTCATAAATTCTATATTTTTGGGGGTGGTGCCTGTTCTGACTAGTTCATCTAGCCTCCTTGCAGGTTTATCGTGAAATATGATCTTAGATCCACTAAGAGATCAATCTCATTATCACTAATGATTTTCTCTGACGAAACTCTGAAATACTTCGAGGATTTTAACTCCTTTTGGCTATCCATATATATGTAAAAATATATTCCTTGTTGTGAGCACACTCCTTGTCAGAACAACAAGAGAATTATCTAATTTCAACCCATCCCTGTCTACCTCACTTATTTCCTACTTTTTTCTGGTAGGGAACACACTATTGGAGACCGAATTTACTTTGAATTCTATGGGATTTCGAAAATCTTTGGTAGCGAGTAGAAACGGGAACTTGCTAAGTAAAATAGAATGCCCCTGACTTTGCTGTCAGTTGCTTACGGAACAAGTGTAAAATGACGTTTAGTGCCTGACTTAGCATTGTTGTAAGAGCTTCACTGATGCTTATACTAGCAGCTGCTTTTTGTATGATCCAACGATGTTAAATCCGATGATCTTAGAGGCCACTCCACAAAAAAGTTCCTTCAATAAATTTATTGTTTCTATAGCTGCATGCCATATATTGTCGCGAGCAAGTTTTATTTGATTGGTACAATTTATTCAAAGAGGATCAAGAACGCATTGACGGCAACCACGTCCAGGACAGCCATTAACATCACCTGATGATCAACACGTCAATAAAATGAAGGAATTGGTGCTTGAGAATCGACGATTAACGGCCAGAGATCTTATTGACATCGTTGGATTATCGGAATGATCAGTGAAAACCATTTTGAAAGATCATTTGGATCTAAGAAAAGTGAAAGCACTTTGCCTTCCGACTACCAAGATGTCATGAAACGTATTATTAGTGACAATGAGTCTTGAATCTAAGCTTACGACCCGGAAGCAGACGATTAATAGGCCGAATAGCATGGCAAAGGTGAGCCGAAGCTAGAAAAACACGAAAAACAGTTTGCTTCGATTATCGAGGCGTATTGCACTGCGAATACTATGCGCCGTTGGCGTAAAGCTATGCGCATGGGTTTTGCACCACGATAATGCTTAAGTGTATACTGCATTGATTTTTCGCGAGTTTTTCGTCAAAATTTCCACCAATATCATGCCTTAACCACCTTATTGGCCTAATTTGCGATTGGAAAAAACGTTGTCACAAGTGTTTTTGGGGCCAAGGATATTACTTTGAGGGGGCGACAAAGATTTTGAAGAATAAATTCGAATTTTAAAATTATAAAAAAAAAGTCTTTCTACTTTTTGCTCATAGTAGTATATCTCAAGAAAGATGAGATGTCAATTTAAGTGACATATCTACCAAATTGTCGATGAAAAAGCTATTAAACTAACTCACAAGTCATTTTGTTTTACATACCCAACGCAAACCATAAATGTAGCCATCCAAATGCAGGGATCTAGAACAGCCGAAACAAGGACTTTTCAATATTCCTCTAATTTTCATAGAATCGGAAGAGATTTGCTAGAACTATTTGGAACATGAATAGTTTATAATAAAATTTAAGGCAGTTATAGATCATAATTGTTTCAAAAACCTTCCTATTAAGTATCTGCATTACAGTTTTGTGAGACATTTGACCGTTTATAATGGCAACAATTGAATCCAAAAGGAAAAAACTTAAGCATTAACCAATATCCTCCATAAAAAAAAAATGTTTTATGCTCAAGAAAGACTTATATTTAGATTTGTGATTTTCGTTACTTTTTCAAGTATTTCAATTCTATTTCCAGTTCTTCTAACATAAAAATGCGTACATTATTCTTCTCAATCATCAACGAATTAATAATAATATCTTATTTAGAGTAAATACAACAAAACTCCACCAAAAACCACGATAGGATGAGCGACAGCTCCTAATTCTATTTACCAAACTCGCAAGGCTGCTAGTTATGCGCCACAAAATTTCTATAAGCAAGTGTGGGAAAATTATATAAGAGCACCCACCTCACAATGGTCATAAATTTTCAGCATTCAAGCGTCACGCAATTATACTGCCACCGACCCACGCATTTGCAATGAGCTTTTCTAAAATTATGCACCGCCAACTTTGTTGCATACAAAATGCTATTGAACGACTCTATTAAATGTATGCAACACAAACGCACAACTGCATGCAGTTGCAGACGCGCCTCGATGGATTGGCGGCAACGTTGGCAAGGCATTCAAGCAACTAGGCAAGCAGCGAGGCAAGAATTCGCTACACATTTATCTTCATCCACTCTAAATAACCATGAACTTTTGCCTAATTGATTTATTACATTCAGTGAAAATGGCATTAATTATGAAATCACAACAACAATGATAACAATCATAACAATATTGTAGATAATAACGGATAGTAGCTGTATTTATTTAACATTAAAGAGCAGACAAGCAGCAGTGCCATGGCAACTAAGCCAATATGAGTGATTGTGTGTGTGTGTGGGTAGGTGCCTCGAACAAGTAGCTGGTCATGAAAGTGATGAGGCTAAAATGCTGCTAGACGCGCTAGCTTGGCTGCAAACACACCCAAACCGAGAACGAAACAAACGAACTCATTGATGGCAACGCCTGGACACAAGAAAAAACGTTAACTACGAAGCTATAATACCCTTCACCAATAGAAATGTTTTGCATACAAGGTTTTGATTTGGATCGGTCAACTATATGATATGGTGGTTCGAACTGGAACATATGCTGGGATATTCTAGACTTGCCTTTGACAAAAATCTATGTAAAATTTCAAGAAAGTATCTCGTCCTTGTAATAAGTTTTCCCTACAAGGCTTTATTTTTATCGGTCAGTTTGTATGGCCGCTATATCCTATAGAGGTCCGATCTGAACAATTTGCTGGGGTATTGTAGCCTTGCCTTAGACAATAATCTATGTCAAATTTCAAAAAAATATTTCGTCTTAGAAAAAAGTTTTCCATATAAGGACTTCATTTTGATCGTAGAGTTTGTATGGAAGCTGTGGTAAACTCAATATTTGCTGTTTAGGGTATAATAACGAGTGCAGACTATGCTGATGATTGAGTTGATTATGCGCATGGTGATTGCTGATGCGTTGGTGGCTGCTCAAGTGTTGCGAAATTTCCATACAAACAGAATAAATATGTATTAAAGCAGATGTAGCAACTGCAGGCAACATCTACATTATATATATACATACATATATATGTACGTGTGCCACTTGCTGCCTGTTGAGCACGATTGATCATTTAAAGACAATTCTAAAAGCTAGCGAAAAAACGGTACATAAAAACTGTTGCAACTATTAATTACTGCATTGCTGCATCATTGGCTGCCGGCTGAGCTCATAATTTTTTAATGGCGCAAATTACTAGGCAAATGAAGCGTACACCAGCGCTGCACACATGTGCCACCAAATAGATATAGACCAATAAATGCGTGCACTCGAAGCTAAAAATCATGTGCAACACGGTGTGGCAGCGACGCGACTGCATACGCCGGCGGCTAACTGCAGGCGGTTGGCGTTGCAGCAGTGAAGCGGAAAAATGGGATTTAAATGCAGCATCACTCATGTGACAGCTGTGTGGCACGTCAAAAATATGCTCGTAAAAATATGTGTGTTGCATTGCATATGCGCATGTATGTATGTATGTAAATAGATATTTACACTCTATGTAAATGCAATTGCGCGGGTGCTGCCAAAGTAGTGTGCATGTTCGGATTATTTTAGTTGTTTTTCAGTCATAAAAAATAGTTCGTAAAGCTGCTGTCAACTTTTCTGACAAATTAACTACAAATAATTATGTCAAAAAGTTGTTGTGCGCAGTTTTTCGAAAAATCAGCACGATATTTTGCCTTGAATTAGAGAGCACACATGGAATTCACATACAAAAAACATAATATTTATAAATAAAATCTTCGAATGAGCATTATAATAATAATAAAAACATAGAACCCATTTTAAATTTTATAGTCTTCTAATAACAATTAGAGTCAATCGAACATTTGAAACTCTTGCAACTTGAAGGAATCAAAGCCAGCAACATACCTTAAGGTGCAAAACGTTAACCAGGGGATCGGAATCTTAGCAATTTTATATATACATATAGTATACATTTGTATATAACTCATACACTGATCGAAATATTCGGCATAAGGTTTGTTAAAAAAACCAAAATCATTATATGAAGTATATGGGAGTTGGGGTAGTACCGACCCGATTTTATCTTTTAACTATTATCATGCCCTAACTAAAAAAATTGTCCCTGGGTTTCATTAAGGTTGAATTTAGCATACTAGTGGCAAATTCTAAAGTTATATTAATTTGATCTTGATTTATACACTAGAAAATTCATGAATGCGCCCATTTTCCATTGTGGCATAGGAATGTGAGGAGAATGCCATGCATTAAATTAGATATAGGATTTCACCTTAAAAAGTTGTCCTCTGTTGCCATCTCGAAGGTAAAATTTTATATCTGTATTTTTATGCCATCTCGAAGGTAAAATATTATATCTCTTTATTTTTAATATTTTTCTGTCAGTATTTAAGTTCTTTCTATTTACTTTTATAGTAGTTAGTAAGAAAAAAATTACAATTAATTATTGATCTGAATTTTTTTGAAACAGCCAGTTTGAAGCCATAAAACTCACATACTTTCACAAAACTTAACAAAAGAAATCATAAAATGATTTTAGCATCATCAATTCGCTACCCAAGCGCATTTATAAGCGAATCTTCAACAAGCACCCTCAAAACCCAACCATTGCATCCTAACTCAACAGCATTCTTCACAATACTAGTTCGCTGTCTACAAATAACGACTTTGCTTTGTTATGAATTTCACATTTCAAGCATTCCTTATTGTTTTTTGTGGATGGTAATTTCATTTAGTCAATTCCATGTTTCATTCCCCACAAACAACGTTCCTTTAAATGTTGTTTCATACCAACAAAATCGATTTCAAAACCAGTAATTCACAAGTGGAAAGTATAAACAAACTGGTTGTGAACTCCAGCTGTTGGCATGTGGTGGAACGTATTTCCTATTGTTTGTGTTATTGCCACTTTGACTTTGCGCTATGTTGCGCAATTGCTTTTGCCATTTATAAACATAAAGAATGTTGAGCAACATTGTAGTGGATACATGTTGCATTAGCAACTTTCCTTTTGCGCATACACACAAGCATATTATATACAAAATATATACATATGTACATATGTACATATAAATAATAAAAAAAATAATTAAAATATAAACATTTTATAAAATAAATAAATTTTATTTAATTTTGCTTCTACATATAGTAATTGTAATTATTTTTAGCTGGAATTGGCAAATACATACATATATATATATATATATATATATTTACATACATATAGGGCTCTACATATACTATTCATATATATGTACATACATGCAAAAATATTCGCTCATCTAAACACTCAACACTACCAAATATATAATACACTCATTAACACTTTTAAGGCCAAAATTCAGTAAGTTTCAATATTTGACAGTTTAGATGCCAGTGTTTTAGCGCGCAAGATTAATATTCTTGTTACTATGAAACATTGTTTAGTTCTTTGCATCTTCCGCTTGCAGGTCTTCGCAATAGTCACAATGCACACAAACATATGTATATATAGTACATGCACGCATATCTACATGTAAGCGCATAGCAATACCCGATATACGAACGAAGGCAGCGCTGCGCTGTCAACTAAGCTGCGCACATGCACATACATGCGAACACATGCAGCAACCCTTAAGTTTTACAATGATCTGATTTATGTACTATAACTCACTTACCTCACATTTATATGAACAATAAATGTTGAAATTTCTTCAAATAAACTCCAAGTCCTTGATTCGTTGCTTAATTGCACATAAAAGTCTACTTTTTGTTTGAAAATCCGACTGCGTTCGCCCACGACACACGCAACATTCATTGCACTTTTCACACGCGAAAAAAACACACTAAAAACAACGCCCGCACTAATATTTCACATGAAATCGATGAAATGAAATCCCGTTGCTTGAATTTTAAAGAAACTTTCGATTTAGCTACGATATTTAATAAAATATTAACAATTTTCACGAACTACTTTTAACAACAAATCTTACACGCGCGAACAACGGAAACTGACGCCGAAACAGTTACTTGGCAGACAAAGCAAAATGAGAAAAACAGAGTGGCACACAGGTAAATGAAATTGTTACTTTTTAAAAAATAGTAATAATAATTTAAAAAATAATATTTTGTGAGGGAATATGTTCTATATATGCATATATATTATAAGTTATTAGAATATAAAAAATGGAAATATTGGAGAGTTGCATTAAACTCAATAATTTTGAATTTTTTATTATCTAAAGAGTTTCCTCTACTTTGGTTGAAACGGAAGGTAACAAATGATTAGGAAGAAGGAAGTGGAAGCAGGGTTGCACCAAAATGTAAAATTCATTCAAAATTTTATTGAAAAAGGTAATTCAAATCAAAAAGTCTGATTTGCGTAATGTATAAAATAATAATAATCAAATTTTTATAATAAAAAAATATTTAAATAAAATTCGTACCAAGTGAATTTTTTTTTAAAGAAAACAATTAAATTTATGTCTTGAATTGATTACAATCCAAAAACCAAAATATTCTAAATCAAATATATGTACATCCGAATTTAAAAAATATATTAAAGAAAAATACAGGTAATAACTGAAAGACTAGTCTTTAAACAAAATGGCGGCTTCCCCAAAATATAGTATTTTTGTGAAAAAATTTACACTCTAAAAAATCGAAATTATAGCTGACATATAAATGTAAAAAGATCGTGTGAAAAATGTGAAGCCAATCGGTCTTACGGTTTCGGAGAAATTTCTTTACCGATTTTGAAAACGACGTTTTGAGAAAGAATCGTTAATCCGGATTAACTGCACTAATCCAGATTAATTAAGGAGTTAGCGAAGATAACTCCGTTACTAACTCCCATTACAAGAGTCATCTGTCAAGGCGATAACGCATACATTGATATTAAATTATTACCCAGCTGACGATCAGATAATCAAACAGCTGCTAATCATATTTATATAATGTACTGTCTCTTGCTTTTAATTACAATTTTGAAACGTGGTGATAATTTTTAAATATTATATAGACATTTTAAAATTGCTGCATTAATGAAAACATAATTAATTAAGGAAAAATAAAAATAAATTATAATTTGTAGTGCGCCTCTCTGAGATTTTCTTGCAAAAAAGAAATAAACTTTACATATGAACGGGTTTTATTTATTTTATATTACTGTTTTTAGTGTAAAAATAACAAAATTTGAACTTTGCTGCAACCCTGTTATCGCTTCCTGCTCCTTTTACATATGTACCATTCGGTACTTGCAATAAAAAATATTAAACATATTTTATATAAACAAATATTTTGTTTAAAAACCCAATTTATATACTATTTTTTATTAAAATTAAATAATATTATATCTTAATAAAATGAAATTCTTTTAATAAAGTAGAACAGCATACATTTTCAAATTTGGTTATAAACTTTTTTCTTTTTTGTATTTGTCCACACACGTGGCACCCTGCTAATGAGATGCAATTTACTCCTACCCACCACTCGGTAACTGTCTCAGTGTAAGTTTCCGTCATTCGCTCGTGCCAATATTCGCTGCAAAATTAGTTGGTGAAAATCGAAAGTATTTATTTAAATACCGTAGTTAATTTAATTATATATTGAAAATATTAAAGTTGAGAAAGTGCTTTGTTGAATTGTGAAAAGAAATTAGTGCGGGAGTTGTTTTTAAAGTGTTAATTTCGCGTGTGAAATAATTAAGTGCAGCGAGTATGCGCCATTGAGCGTCGCGTCGGTCGTTAGCAAGTTAAAAGCAATTCACGAAAAACGAAGTTAAAAGAAGTAACGTAAGGAGGCTGATTGAAGCAAAAGCAAACATTTCAAGGTTAGTAGCTATTCTTAAATATGTAAATATGTATGTTAATAGTGTGTGGTTGCAAATGGAATTTTTTTATGCGCTGTGTGCAAATACATATGTATATGTATGTGCGTGCATAACAATTAGACGTTGACACTTCGTAAGGTGTAAAGCAAGCACAAATAAATCAAATACAGCAAGTATGTGTTGGTATGGATGTACATATGTACATACATACATTTTATTCTTTCGCGAACTTCTTCCGATTCAAATACAGCATGCAATTGTGAATGTAGGAATGTACATACATACATACATATGTATATGTATGCGTAAGTATATATGTATGTATATTTGCTCTTTCGCGAATTTCTTCCGAAGTTGTAAGTGCTTCAATGTGTAACAGAAAATAGTTAGAATGAGTGCAGAAAATAATATGATCCAGGGAGTTTCAAACTGTCGGTGTGCTGTTTATTAGTTATGCTTATGCATTTATAGAGGGTGTGCAAGTATGGGAAATGATTATATGATTAAGGCTTATACATCCATATATGTAATTTTTAAAATTATTTTTACATATACATATATTTTTATATCAGAAAATCGGCTAAGTAAATGCAATAATAAATTAATTTCTAATTTATTTAATTTTGTAGAAAAAAATTATGGCATTATCGTAAGTAAAGTTGTATGAAGAAAAAATTGAGTGCTCCACAACTTAGTTTACCCACAAGTTCAAGGTTAAAGATGTTTTAAATAATATTGGTTACTTCCAAGAACCAAAACATTAATTAAAAACATTTGAGTTAATATTTAAATTTAAATTTTTATTTTTTACTACCGAAAATCTTAATAAAAAAATTATTTTTAAAATTCATAAACCGGATTTACATATATATTAAAAATTAAACCCTAAATACCGGATAGAAAAAAATGTTTATACCAAGGTCCCAGGCTGATCTTATTAATTAAAATTAATTAATTAAATAATTAAAAAAATAGATTAAATTTAATAAAAAAAACTTCCTGAAATTAAATTTTACATACCCAAGGTTCAAGATTAATAATGTTTTAAACAATATTGGTTATCTCCAGGGTTCCAAATAATGCATTAAAAACATTTGAGTTAATAGTTAAATAAATTGTTTTTTTTATTTTTTATTACAGAAAATATTAATTAAAAATTATTCTCAAAATTCATAAACCGGATTTAAAAATTAAAAATATAATCCTAAATACCGGAAAGAAAAAAATTTTAATACCAATATTACAAAAAAAAAAAAAATAATTGAACGAATTTAATAAAATTTTTTTTTTTTAAATAAAATTTCTAAATATTTAAACTCTTCATGTATTACATCCATTTAATTATTATTTTATAGTTTCAGTTAAATAAAGGTAAATCCTTAATATAATTTTTCATTTCATTACACCTTTTGATTTGAATAATATTTTTTTGCTCGCTGGTTCAGTTTTTAATTTAAAAAATATTTTTTTAATTTTTATTACCGGTTTTGAGATAACAAAAATTAAATTTCCGATTTTTAATTCCAAATTTCTAAAACAAAAAATTTTGTTTACAATTTTAAAAAATAATTTATCAATTTTCATATCCGTTTTGAATTAGCAAAAATTATATTTGCGTGTTTAATTCCGATTTTTGCGTAAAAAAAATAATTTTCAGATCTTAATTACATTTTTGTTTAATGAGTTATTTCATAAAAGTTTTGGTCACCAGCAAACTGAGTTCAACGCCCATTTTATTTCATTCCCATTAGCTGTTATTAAGCATCACTTAAAAAACATATAATTCGATTAACTTGAATGAAATTATAAAAAGCGTTAGCAGCAATCGAAGAGAAATTAGCGAAAACAAGTGTACGCCAAAAATTAAATTGAGTAATATCCCTCAAAGCATCCAAACATAGGCCTCATATGAACACATGACACGCACGTACGGCAGATAAGCCAGCGCTTCTCTAATTAACTTCATTGAAATGGTAAACAATCTTGTTATAAACGCCGGCCACAACAAATGAAAGCAGCCACCACAAAAACCAACAACATATACAACAATAAAAGCAACACGATAGTGAAAAAATTCAGCAACAAATATGCAAGTACAACTATAATAACTACTGTTACGAACTTAATAAACAAGATTATTTAATTTTTTTTTGTTTTTGTTTAACCAAAAACCACAATTCGGCGAAGTAGAGTTATATGAGACGCAGCGTGGCGCAGCACATTATAACCAACTCATATGCGAGCGTGTGTGCTGATGCCGCTAACTGGTGACCACTAGAATCCATTGCGAAAGACGATAAATTTTGGGCCAATGCGTGCAACAACAACGACAATGATAAAAGCCAACAGTGTCGAACAAAAGCAGTGATAGTATTGTGATGAAATTAACAGCGACAAGAGCAACAACACTATAGTGCGGCGGCAGGACAGTGCCGAACGTATGAAAGTAGTTAACCTAATCAACGGTAACCGCAGCTTTGTGGCGAAAGCAACGCAACGCGACGCGCGCACTAATTTCCGTCAGTTTACTGTGTGCGCATTATACTGATATTTATATATGTATATGGTATACATATATATGTATGTATATATATAGATTTATCAATGCATGAAATTGTGTGTTTGTGTGCGTGTATTGAGTGGATGCGCCTGTTCGCGTACCAACAGCCGGCCGCGTCCAATTAAGTGGTGCGCTTGCCGCAGTCTGCGGTTGCGCATGCGTAATTTGCTACGTAAAATCTGGTTTATAAGCAAAAATTTCATTTTCATGTTTTGTTCGGTTATTTTGTTTCAGATTTGATGTTCAAACTTCTTTTTATAGCCTGCACGAAGCACAGTAGCCATGTCCATCTGTCGGTTTATATGCAAACTAGTCTTTTAATAGTAGTAAATATATTGATCTGAAATTTTGCACACGTCTTTTTCTCTTCAAGAAGCCGCTCATTTGTCAGAATTGTCGATATAGAAGCATTGTAGCATATAGCTACCGTACAAATTGAAAGATCGGAATCAAGTGCTTGTATGAAAAACTTTTTTATATTACAAGATATCTTCACGAAATTTTACACGGATTATTATACAAGGCAGGGCTATAATATCCAAGCAAATTATTCAGATTGACCTACTATAACATATAGCGGTCATACAAACTGTTCGTTCCAAGTCATGTTCTTGTATGGCAAACTTTTTTATTTGATGAGATATGTTCACGAAACTCGGTATGAATTATGGTTTGAAGACTGCGCCACAAACTCGAAACAAACTGTTCAGATTGAGGTACAATAGCATATAGCTGTCATACAAACGGATCGATAAAAATTGAGTCCTTGTGTGAACAACTTTTTTATTTGTGAAGATATCTTCACTATATTTTATACATATTTTTCTGAAGAACAACCTTATAATCTCCTTATATATTATATAGATCGGAGCACTATAGCATATAGCTGTCATACAAACTGACGAATCAAAATCTAGTTCTTGCATGGAAAACTTCTTTATTTGAAAAGATATCTTCTTGAAATTTGGTATAGTTTATAGTCCAAGTTAAACCTATAATCTGCAAACAAATTGTTTAGATCGCACTACTATAGCATATAGCTGTCATACAAACTGACCGATGAAAATCAATATACATTTTTTTTATACTGTTCTTGGTGTAAAAAAGCACCTCTGAAGGGTATTATAGCTTCGAATCAGCCGAAATTAACGTTTTTTCTTGTTTTTGTTTTTGTTTTTGCCTTTATTACATTTTTCTTTTTGTTGTAGCGCAACATTTTAGTTATCAGTGAAATTGCGCTTGTGTGTGCATTTCCACCAATTTACTGCCGAAATTCAATCATTTACTTTACCTATACAAATAACCCGTTACAAGCGTTTTATATGCTCTCCCTTTTTGTCTGCTTTGTCTCTCCCAGCACTGGCGCTAACCCACTCGTGGTTTATTAATAGAGCCAATGGCCCCACAACTTACCGGTTACCTGTTAGCGCGTCGATTTGTTGCGCTGCATGATAACAAATTCATATTCACATATGTATCTATATATACGGATATATACATTCAGCTTTGATTATCCTTCCGGTAGCGGCCATTCACTTGTCTAGTATTATTAATTTAGTATTAATCCCTTTATCGGCCGCTTAGTCGGCGGTTGCCATTGTGCGGTGCTCATTACGGCAGCTTTGCTGGATTGCTTTGCGATTTAATGCAAACGGTATAAATTTATGCTTATGAAGATATATATAATGTATTTATAAATATATATTTCTGTACTAAAATTTCGTTTATGCCGTATTTGTTGCGTTGATTTATTCTACTAACTCATTTGTAAGCAGTTTAGCAGCCCAAACATACTTGTAGCTCTAGTATTAAATATTTATTTATTTGACTATTAAATACACATATTTACTTATATATATACCTATATAAATGCGCTTCAATTTGCAATATCTGTTATCAGCGCTTAATTGTGTGTTCATTGCCTACAACTTTGCATTAAAATTTTCACTTTATCAATTATATGGAGTTATATGGCATAGACATATTTATTCTTACAAGCTTACAAGTAAATATGTGCATGAGTATAAGCGTGTATATTTCATATTTGCGTGCGATTAAATATTGTTTGACTTTATTGATGCGGCTTAGTTTTATCTGACATTAACAGTCAACGCCGCTCAGCTTGTGTGGATTAAAACTGTGGTATGTAAGGGTTTGGAGAGTGAAAGAGGGGAAAGTTACTAAACAAGTACATATGGTACGTGTCATGTATACTAGGTATGTATATATGGCATACATATATGTAGGTGTTAAAAGCAAAGTAAAAGAAAGTAAAAGATCCCATTAGTAGTATGAACCATAAGTTCCAATATATCTCTCTACAGACTCGACCTACAGGTCGGGATCGAATTAGTCTTTTCTATAGTATTTTAAGGGTTGAACGCGTTTTCCTTTTTTAAATCCCAAGCATGCTGTAATTTATATAAGCTAAACTGTGTATAGTAATTAGTTTGACAGGAATTTCGTACCATCCAGAAGGAAATGTCCTTATAAAATATATATGGAAATGATCAACATGACAAACTGAATCAATTTAGCCGTGTCTGTCAGTCTGTCTGTTACTCAGGTAAATCAGTTTTTGAGATAACGATCTTTTCTCCCGAAGGCCGGCAGGTGCATTGCTCCGAAATGTGCTGTAAGGCTCAGGGACACTGGGCATATGAAGGTGTCCGAACACGGACACGCTGAAATTAGCTCTTTCTTTAACTGCATTCCTGAAAACTTGGATCTCTGCGTCGCAGTAGCTACTCACGGCGGCTTTTTTTTCACTCACATACCGCCGAGGGATATGTGGTTGGGGAGGAGTCGCTGAAGAAGACGTGTAGAGAGCTTTTTATCTGTGAATCTGTCGGAGCCAAGAGGGAAGGTTGGAGAAGGAGTTTTATGTAAAGAGCTATCCGTCAATCTTAGGTTTAAGCGACCGGACCACTGTAATATTCTTTAGGTAGAAGTGTCTGATACTAAGATGGCATCAGACATGCTGCTACGAAGTACAGCCTCTTTTAGGAAGGTGAGCATTCACTCGAACAATAGAGCAGCGATTCTAGCGCTGAGCTCGCTAACAGCGCACTCAAAGCTAGTCAAGTAGTGTCTGTCAACACTAAAAATAACATTAAGCTACTTCAAAATAAGTCTCGTTTGAATTCCTGATGACAACGTGTTCGCTGGGAACTGCAAAACCAACGAACCTACAGGAGGGAGTAACCTTGCCACGCTCACATTGACATGAAACCTCCATTGGCATCTTACATTCTAGTACTGGCCTAGAGTTGAACGCAAGAGATTTATAGAACTACTTGACCTAAGCAAAGTGTATTGGCTGACCAGGAGACATAGTCGAATCTGACATTAGCCGTTTCAACAAACTTATTTTAGCTAACACAACGGACTGGCGTCCTAAGCTGTTCAAGTCGGATAACTTTTAGGGTCGAACTTTTAACATAACCTAGCCTGCTTTTTTGTCGGAATCGCCGATATCGTACCACTGTAGCTGTATATGGGTTAATTTACAAGGCAATGACACAATTTCCAAAGAAATTTTTTCGGATGGGATCACTACATATAGAAAATAGCTGCGATACAACTGAAATTACCGTTTTTCTTGTTTTTGATTTAAATATTTTTACCCACTTCTTTGACTTAATAGCAGAAAAAACAAATTTTGAAATTCTTATTTCCTCATTGACTTTACTTTAAGAGGGTATACAAATTTATACATTTATACCGGTAAGTCTTCTCAGAAAATACAATACAAGACTCCTTTAAACTATTCAATTCTGCTATTTTATTTCATCTACGAAAGATTCCACTAATAGAATTAGATTCTGATTTTGTTTCTGCTTCGTTAGTAAAATTTCAAGCTATTCTACTCAGAAAACTTTACAAATCAGACGATCAAAATGACGATTTTCACCTTTTCCTACCACTGAAACCACAAGTTTTTGTAAAATCGTATTTTTATTCGTTCAAAGATTCGATGGTTTGAATACAAAGGAACTCGGATTGACCCTATACTACATAATATATAGGGACTAACTGTTAAATATCAATAGTAGAACAGAAACATACTAAGCTTATTGTACATGAGCTTTGAATTGAAGGAGATATTATAATAATTTACTACCTTCACTTACAAAAAAATATTCAGAATTGCATTTGATGCCACTGTTACATATACTGTAAACTATTTTACGCATAATTATGCATGTAAAGCCTAACCTCACTTTTTGCCTTCAAACACACATCAATTACCTGTCAGCTATTTATCTGACAAATCAAATGCCAAACACATCATAGCCGACTATGGCAACATGTACAGGTCATGACATTGAGTGACAAGCTAGAATGACATTATCGCTCAAAAAGTCACACACGCGCAACGAAATTACGTCAAACGCCGATTTGGCGGTGAATTAATTGCAAAATGAAGAGAAGAGTGCAAATCAATGCAAAGAAATAATTAAAATTCCAACTGAATGGCTGCTAAATGGGGCAGTGCAAGCGATGCAACCCTGTTGGCACTTGATTCGACTAAACCACTCAGCAGACCACTCATTTGCCGCACAGCCGTTATTTTGTTTGTCTAATAAAGCTGTGCTGGAGTAGCTGTCGGCCAGTTTTGTGTATGTTCCTTGCCGTTCTCACACCCCTTTGTGCCCTACCTCACACTCTTGTGCATTGAACGGTCAAGTAAATTAGTTAAATTGATTGCATTTTTTGCTCCAGCCCTTGAATGGCAAAGGTAAATTAATTTTCTGTGCAAAAAAATATATGTATATTTGTGGTATTGTTATCGGTTAGTATGTAGGTATTTGCCAGGATATACATATGTATTTACACAAGTCTTTTGTGGTCAAGCAAAGTGCAGTGGCACGCTTGATTTGACACTGAAGGCACTTCGGCAACGGCAACAGCAACAGCAACAAAAGCCTGCCTATATAATATTCCCATGTGTTGTGGCGCCGAAAGGGATGAGCTTTAAGGCCGCATTGCACACAAGCTGCATGCAACAAGCCCTGAGTCTCATGAGTCCAATGCAGGAGAGCAGTCACATGAGGGCAGGCCGGTTCGCTTTAAGCACTTAGAGCTGCGTGGCACGCAGTGCATAATGGTCAATGCTGTGTGCGTGTGTGCCTGCGTTGGTCAATGCCAGAAAACCAATTGATTTTGTAGCCGCTAACCAAGCCGACTCAGCTCGAAACCATTTCCGGCTGCTGCTGCTGCTGCAACTGTTGGTGGTCAAGTGGCAAGGCCTGAAGTGGCAGCTTTGCTTGCTGTTCACTCTTAAAGTGGCATTTATTGCCAACGGCGGAAGCTGAAAACTTTTCCCGCTCCACTCGCCACTCCGCACTCCGCACTCTTGCGTTTGAGTGGAAAAGTGTGCCAACATTTTGAGTGCTCAACGCCCTTTACTTTTAATTCCAAGTGGTCTCCCATTGATTGCCATATATTGGAAATTCCGCCTTTTTAATTTCGTTTAATCCACTCCATGCCGGCAGGCACCCTGTATTGCCTCTGCCCGAGCTAATATTGAATAAAGTTTCTCAAGCTTGCCAAGTTTGCCATAACCCTTGGCAGCGCAAGCGTTGAAGAAAAAACTTTTCCGGTTGCAGTTTTTGCACTCTTTCTGACTTTGCAACAGCTTCGTGCAGCAAATCGCAATAGATTTGCAACAACAATTGCTCGCAGATTCGCTGAGTTTTTGCCGCTGCTTGGCAACGTTCGCAGCAGCTACTTAATGGATTTTAATTATGCATAGATTTTTGCCAGCGCGGAAATGGCTATAAGAAATGCTCCGTTGCACGCTGCAACGCGGCTGTGGCGCGTTTTGACGTTTGGCAGCGTTGCACATTCGACGCGAGCGCGCATAAGCAATCAGTCGCTCGCTATATGCACTGAGCAGCCAAGAAATCGTTGTTCATATATATATTTCTTACATATTTGAGCAGCTAATGCACCAACTTCCGCCGCGAATGCATTTAGTTTGCGCAAAAAAAAAAAACTATAAAGCACCAAATAGCTTGATGTAAGCGTCTGCAAACTTTTATTTTAAACTTTAATATTTTTTCGAAGCGAAATACTTTCTGTGCTTATAGTTTTCCGTTCTTCGGCTTAAGCTTCGATTTTTTCGCTAATATGGGTTTTTTATTTTATATTTCCAGCAGCTTTGCTTAATAACCTGGAATTTTTATTTTTTATTATTATTATTTATTATTTATATTATTTATTTTTTTTATTTTTATTTTTAAAATTAATAAAATCTTATAATATTTTTATTTATTTTTTAATACCTTTGTAAACTGCTTTTAATATTTTTGTATCAAAATTGCTTTGGAAAAGTTTTGTATTATCTCCTTCTGTGAAAATAAAATATTTATAGGTAACAAAGCTTTCCTCGGGTAAAAAACCGCCTATATTTAACATTTTTATTCTCATATAAAAATTAAATATTTTATTCGAATTTATTATTGCTACAAGCATACACTATTAACAAAGAAATTCAGAAATTTTTGGAAAAAATATTTTAAGCTCAGAAAACACAAAGTTTATCGCATAATTTAAAAGCTGAAGAGCTTCTCGAATGCTCATTTGAAATCAGAGCCGACCCGAGACAATTTACCTCTCTGTTATGCTTGAAACCACCTCACTTTGCAGAAAGTATTTTGGAGTTTCACTACCACGTATTGTCTCAAGCTAAAGCAAATCCTTTCATTCTGACTAAAGTGGAGATTTAAGGGTCAGGCGTAAAAAAGTGCAGCTCTAGGTGTTTCCTTTTGGTTTTCAACATCCGATAGATTGAGGCTAACCTTTTTTGTGCTTTACTTGCTACCTTTGCAAAAATTACTCTAAATTCTCGTATTGTTTAAAGTTTGAATATACCCATATCACTTTTTTCATCAACTTTTTACTTTTCCTTTCTGCTTGTGAGAAAAGTTTATGTCTTGCATATTGAGAGTTCCTGATTTTCTGTACTACCTTAGCTTTAACAGTGGTTGCAGCTTCTAATTCTCTCGTAGTTTTCATAATCGTGTGATACTCATCTCATCTGTTAACTTACGAGTAATTTGCCTCTTGAATAGTCTCTTATTTTGAGATTGTTTGCGACATAGTTGATGCCTATAGATATGGGGGAAAAGGTTGCACGGCCCCACCATACACAGTTGAATCAATTCGACGCCGGATTATCCGACTAACTATTCAGTTTGGTGAAAAGTGCTCTTCGTCTTAGACAAGGCACCGGATCAGACATTCTTTAACATTTATTATTTAAAGATAATCTCTTGCAAATGTTGGCCGCGACTACGTCTCAGATGGTCCATCCATTGATTAGAATTTTCGTTCGAACATTTTGACTGGTAACTGACGAATGACACGCGTGATGTTTTGCTCAAGGCTTGTATCGAAACGAGATTGTCCGCATAGACTTTCGACATTACATATCCCCACAGGTAAAGGTTTAACGGTGTGATATCACACGATCTTGGTGGCGAATCGACAGGCACAAAACGTAAATTATCTGCTCACCAAAGTGTTTTCTCAATAAATTCATTGATTGATGCGATTGATGGCAGTGGCGCCGTCTTGTTGAAACCAAATATCGCCGAGACCACAAGCTTCAATTTCAGGTATCAAATAGTCGGTTATAATGCGCGATAACGGTCGCCATTGACGGTTACGTTCTCACCGGCATCATTTTTACAAAGATATGGACCGATGATTTCACCGGTCCAAAAACCACACCAAACCGTTTTTTTTCTGGTTGAAATGGGAGCTCTAGAATTTCTTCGGGTTTCTTTTTTTCTCAATTGCAGCAATTTTGCTTGTTTACATATCTAAAGCTTCAGAAATTGGGCTCATCGCTAAACAAAATTTGGCTCGAAAACGTCGAATCTTCGTGGAACTTTTAAAACGCTCATAGAGCGAAGCGAAGTCGCTTGGAGAGGTCGAGCGGCTTCAGTTCTTGCACAAGCTGTTTTTTGTACGCTTTCAATTTATGATCTCGACGAAAAATGCCCCCAGTCGTTCCACACGTCAGTCCGAACTGCTGCGAACGTCGCCGAATCGACTTTCCGCGGTGTTCGTGTACACTCTCAGCTACGACTGCCATATTTTCTTCACTGCATGTTGGACGTGAATATTATCCAATAATTAATGCTGAATCTCAAGATAGGTGATGGTGTCGCGAATAGTACACTGATTCTTCTTCTTTACGCAATTATAGCCGAGTTAACAACAGCGCGCCAGTCGTTTCTTCTTTTCGCTACGTGGCGCCAATTGGATATTCCAAGCGAAGCCAGGTCCTTCCAACGGAGTGGAGGTCTTCCTCTTCCTCTGCTTCCCCCGGCGGGTACTGCGTCGAATACTTTCAGAGCTGGAGTGTTTTCGTCCATCCGGACAACATGACTTGGATCTCTACTTGGATCATTTTTCAAACCTTATTGATCTTTTAAATTATTATAACAAATCCCTTGTGTGCTTTTATTTCCTTCTTCATAAAAACTTAAATAATTCTGAAACTGCATTATCATCAATTATTTGTAAAATATATTCTCCATATGGATTTGAATTATGACCATATTCTAAGCATAAATACATCATTCTTTAACATTTTACAATTTATAGTATTCATCGGCGTGGCAACATGCCGCTCTGCATATTTAATTTAATTTATTTGTTGCACTTAAATCATGCCACAAGCTGTGGCAGGCGAACTTTAACACAATCTTAGATCGAATAATTAATTTGCCTCATAAAATAAAACGGCTTTAAATAAATTAATTGTCTGCGCTTCAAGTACGAGGGCTGTTCGGAGCTACACTTTGCAACATATTGTGGAATAAATGTTATTTTAAACACGTTTACCACATGTCAGACACGCAGTCTGCCTCAACAATTGGCTGTCATGAGTTGACACTCGCGAGTCACAGCACCACGGGTAGGAGCCCACAAGTCTACAAATACTTTATAATATACCAAGAATATATACGAGTTTAATTGTTGAGGGGTGCAAGCTAACCGCATTGAGGTGTAATGACTGACGCAGTTACGCACTGTCATTGTGGTGCAACCAATGTATAACACCTTTTTGGTTAAGCCGAACGCTTGGTTCAACGAACGCGCACACATATGGCTTACGAGCCATTCGGACGAACCTGAAACAGATGCAAAGCGATTAATTGAAAAGAAAGTAATGTAGATGCGCTCATTGCATTTAAAAGAGAGACATTCGTGGAGGGGACACATTAAGTGAAAATAGCTGGGGCAAGTAGCGCCTACAACAGACACGAAAGCCTACAACACACACACCCATATTTTCATACTAATGCAGGTGAATAAATTTAAATAGAGAAATTATTAACAAAACAACAACGAACACAACGATAACAGCAACAACAATAATTTCGAATGGATAACGCTTCAAAAGCGACCTAATATCACCAGCGACGCATCGAAAATTGTCGACTCTTGGACCTGGTTAATTCACTGTTACAATTTTACATTGAACGTCTGCCACATTATGACATTCGTGTTCACAGCAATGCAATAACGGCATAGCTGACTTCAAACCCAACAACAATGCGATTCATTTTCCGCTCGGCTGATCGGCTTTAAGCGTACCCATAGCTGGAAGCGTGAGTTTTTATGGTCAAAATGAATACAAAGTGTCTCTATGCTATTACCATAAAGTCTATACTTTAACAGGAGGAGGAAAATAGTAAGCGAGAGCGGGTGCGAGGACAGTTTAGAACAAAATGCTAATGAGAGTGCGAAGCGTGACATCGTTTTGTAAGCGTAATTGAGAGATCTTCAAAGCGCCACAAGCTGCGTGAATGCAATTTGAGGCAACCGCAACAACAATACTGAGAAATTGTATTTCTGCAACAACAAGCGCTGTGGAATAACGGAATGTAAAAAAGTAGTTTATTTCATTTGTTCATTTCCTAATCTCAAACATGCTAATTCAATGTAAAATTGTAAATTAATTGCTACTTGGTCCGCATAATTATTGTCCACATTATTTGTACCGTGGTCTCTCAAGAATCTCAGAGTCTCCTGCCTCTCAGTTGTATCTTTGTTAGGTCAGTCTTAAGGTAAACACCTCTTATTTTATTTGATCTTTCACAAGTTTGACATTAATTTTCGTTCATGGCCTTAGACCAATCGGTCTTATTTTCATTCCGAAAGTTACACAGAGTTTCTGTGGCCCACAAGACGGCCAATAATAATAATTTTTGTATCCTAAAGTACCGTTAATCCATAACCTTACAGAGTTGGTATATTTTCTTTCAGCAGATTTCTTCACAAGACAGCACCTTGCCTACATCCTCATAGCTAACATTTTGACATACATCCACAATACTAAAAACTTTCTCTTTTGATTAAATCATTTCTACATGTTTGTTATCTGAAGATATCTGATCTGAAGAGTCAGGATATTGAGGAAGATTGGGTACTTGAATCCAATCTGAGATTAATGCCATATTCAAAATAATAACTTTCGTCACAATTTCTTCATATTGTCATGGCAGTCATTTTTTTATAACCGGTTAAACGGTTACTCTTAATAGGGAATGTTTTTAGTCGAACTCCAATATGCTTCTTTTGGGATGGTTTTAACTTTCTTAACCGCTACCTGTGTACTTCATCTTCAGACTTATTTGGGTCCCAGAACAAAGCGGAATCGCTGCCAACCACAAAGCCAATGAAATAGCCAAAGTGGCACCCTTAACCCACTCACATTAGAATGGGACCAAGTTAGATCTACATGGGGATCTTGCGGTCTAACTCTGAAGCAAACGACTTTGCGTGCTCGTCGCAGACGCTGGTCGACGACCCGGTCCAGTGAGACTAACTTAGAGTATAATGCACAAGATGAACTATTGTCTCTAAGCAACGTTCATCTTGCCGCAGTTTAGAGGTTCTTACTTGACATTGCCCAATAGGTTTTCATGCGATAAGGCTAGAAATCTTGACAGACTAAGTTGTCAAAGTTGTATGGAAGAGGGAAGGTGGAAGCATCCGGGCACATTCTGTTCCATTGTTCAGCCTTGGCAAGACTGAGGTTGAAAGAAGTCGACAGTCTTACCCCCTGAACCAGGCCCAAAGCACTTTGTGACAATTTCTAATGGTCTAATGATCTATTATAAAAGAGTATTATAGAACACAAGGGACCGGTATTCTACGCTGTTCAAGTGAGATCTCTGTTAGGATCGCCCTCTTAACTTAAGCTCTAACTCTTTTAAACACGCATAAACCCATACCACGTGAGTTCGTTTCAACTTTCAACACTTCTGTGGCGACCCACGTAGTGCAGGCCCGCAAAATTGGTGCCCGATTCTGAAATTTTTATGAAATCTGGACATTTACGACAGTGAATAACTCTAAATATGGATCGAAGACCAGTCAGTGAATAGAAAAGTTCCTTAACTCGATACCTGCGGATATAACCGATGTAAGGAATGGTAACCACTCTCTTCGAAATTACCATTCCTTCTCTGCTTCGGAAGTTTATCGGATCATATCTTCTGTACACTTGTAGCTGATTCGCTTTAGAATTCTTCAACCACATTGGCTGTCTCTTCAGCACTCCACAATTACATAACATCACTCTGTAGAACAGAGAGAAGAAACAAACACCAAACATTGCGCAATAAAAGTACTGCACCCATGAGACAAAAAAAAACAACTTCAGAAATTTGCATTTGCACATTTTTCCAGCTCAGCTGCCATAGTTCGGCTGTTGAGCCACCGCGAAGTGCGCGCAAAATGCAGAAGTGGAACAAATTAGGCTAACGAAAGCGTCTTTATTATAGGTGCCTGGAGAGGCACACTCATGCATTGCCAACTAAACGATGACCAAGCGGCGGCGCAGTCAAGCGCGGCGACCAAATGGTGGCAGTTGTGGCAAGCGCGCCACCGGCAAGGCACCTCCGTTTGTGGCAAGTCGCACGAGCGCTTAAACTACGTTTCGACTACAACAACAACAAAAGCAGCCACCAACAATTTCAATTTCATGGTTAATTGTTTTTCAAGCGCGTTCGGCGGCAGCAGCGCCTGACCACGGCGCATTTAAATGAAATGGAAATAAAATAATTAAAATAAATAAGAAATTTAGAAATAAGCAGAGGAGTTTGTAGGAAAAATATTATTTAAATTTTTAAACATGAATTCAAAAAAGTTGTGGCCACAAATTTGTTTGAAGGCAGAGAATTCTGCGGAAGACCCGTAACCACATTAATTTCAGGTGCCAAGGTGGGTAATAAGTTTGCAAACATAGCCAGAGGGTGGCCTTGGCGTGTCTAATGATGTTGTTGCATAAAAGTTGCACACATTTCACAGCGTTGTAATGCATGTGGCATGCAACAACAATTTGTTGGCGCTATAAAGACTTTTAAAAAGCAAATTGACGACATTCGAAGATTAATTTCTTAGAAAAAATGAGAAAATTAAAAGAAAAATAATTAAAATATATTTAAATTTTTATAAATTATTTCCGTTCCGACCACAACCTTAAAACCGCGTGTTCTTTTCGCTTTAAATATCAAACATCCGTTTTAGCTGCCGCGCTTTCCGCTTTATTCGCTACAACTACCACCTACTATACCTGCAACAAAGTTGCGGCTTTTCGAAACAATGCCGTCACACAAAAAATGCGAGTATTATTATTATTACAAGGCAGCTGCTTATATAATAGCATATCATGCAACCCCCGTATCGCCCATCAAGCAGCCGCTTAAGCCTGGCAAACTTTTCCGTCAGTCGTTTACCTTGAAATTTACACCACTTGGCAGAGGAAATGGAAAAAAAAGCTAGCGGAAGCGCTGTTGGTGTGACAATACTGTGCCAATATAACCCTCGCACACTCATCAGCACCTTGTCGCTTCCCCACTTGACTCCTTTATGGCCGAAATTTCAGCCGCAAACAAAGTTGCTGTTGCACATGGCAACGCCGCACATTCAACGCTTTGCCGTGTCGTGTGGCACGTGATTTGTTTGCGCAAGTAGCTGCAGGCTAGCGCATACCCATACATGCATACACAGACATAGCTGTATATGAAGTCAACGGCAAATCAGTAATGTGAAAAATTTTTAAATTTCTTGTCGAAAATATTCGGTTTGAGTTTCATGGCATCAATGCCTTAACGACGACAATGACTGCGTTGATGAGGGCGATGAGTACATGATAAGCCTAGGCTAAGCGTTACGACATATCAACTCAATGCGACGGCTTCTTACTCCTTTTGGTTGCTCTTTTGTTTATAATAAAGATAATTTTGTTTCAAGTAAGGAAATTCATTTGAAAATATGTCGATCTGAAGATTTGCTTAAAAGTATAAGTCTTCTTCCGCTTGGTTCAATTTATGGTTCTTCTAAATGTTTTGAGATAATTTTTCAGTTCAACTTATCTTTCAGTCTTTAAAAGTACTTTACGGTTCTTCTTTATATTTTTGCTCTTTGAGAAACGAGCTTCGGTGTCATTATATAAAGGTTTTATGAGCCTGCACATACTGACGGTCATAACTTTGAAGTCGATATCTTGGAACCGGTATTAACAGCAATAACAATGTCAGCATCGACATCCAACATAGAATAACTCTTGCCAACAGGTGCTACTTCGGACTGAGTCGCAAATTGAGAAGTAATGTAGAAGAAAACATGCATCTATGTTGCCTGCGTTGAAGTAGATTTTCTGGATCAGAAAAATCCCATAGTAAAAAAACGAGATTTGTAAAAAGCCTTGTCCTTGGAGTATTTTGAATTGTAATAACATTAGGAGATCCAAATATACTGTTAGCGTAACAAGCAACTTAGTTTTCTTTAGTATAGTTTTTCACGTTTAATTTGCCCCTGCGCTCTCTTTTTCGAAAATCGACATTGGCTATCCTCTATATAAGTATGCTAGTTCTAAGTAGCTTGTTCTATTCACCACTCTCTAAGGTTTAGTGATTTATATATAAACACTGCTTTCCATTTGAAATTTATGCATGACACCAAGGCAAGCTTAGAGAAAGAATAGCTAGCTTAAAGCTCTTTGGTATATGAGGATTCACTGGAAGTGACTTTGCTAAGCACACTTTATAATAATAAGAAAAAACGTAAAGCTAAAATACCCTTCACAGGTCCATTTCTTATAGCATACAAATGTATTAAAATAGATCTCAGATAATAATCGATGCCAAATTTCTTAAAGCAACCTTGTAAAATAAAAGAGTTTTTCATAAAAAGGGTTGATTTTAATCGATCAATTTGTTGACAGCATATTAGATTTTCTTAACCATGCCCATTCCTAATAACTAACATATTGAGATACATACAATATACTACAAACTTCCTTTTTTGATGAAATTGTGTCTGTATATTTATTATCCGAAAAGATGGCTAAATGAAAAAATATCTGTTAAAATCCAGCCGCCCAATTAAAAAGTGAAGATCACAAATTTATGTGTATACTACCTGACCCCGCAGCCGTTGTCCTGCGTGAAATTATGTGTTTTGAAATGAAAAAAAGTTGAAATTATATTGTGTCGGGTTCCATTACACAGTTTCGGCGCATGAAGATTGTGAAATATAATAATGACAGATCCAACTTTAAGACGCAAATGATGCTGGGCATACCAAGCCTCTCCAAAGAATTTGGAAATTGCACTCGATAATTTACGGTTTCGCCTTCCTTGTCAAGACGATCGATCGATTAATATGAGCGCAAACCTTCAAGAATTTGACTTTGAATCTTCCAGTTTAAGTCATTAACATCGGTATTTTTGGCAACTAAAATTGCGCGTGCACTCAAGCAATCGCAGTTACGATAATTTTGCCAATGTGCGGATAAAGATTCGTGATGAGTTCATCTTCCGTTGAAGTGAATTGACAAAAGGGATGTGAAGTTGATATCAAACCACTGGAAGTATCAACCGAAATTTGCCCATTTCCAATTCTTAGCGAATATAATGTAAAATGTCGTCGGCAATGTCATTTTTTCGTATCCCATAATTAACGCGAATTTGAAGGCTGATATGTCGAAATGATCTTCGCGAAAAGTATGCGAACTTCAGTGGCATGCGAAGTACTATTGCATTGTCCTTCGTCTGTTTCCAGTGATTATCATGTTCCAGCAAACGCAACTGCTGGCATGCTTCTCAAAAAGTTGCTCACACTGTACCATACACAAAACGCAACGTCGGAAAACTTTCATGAATTGCAAAAGTAAATATCCTATAAAGCGCTTTATTGCAGTTCACATATCGACCCATTTGATACTGCTGATCTCATATCGTTCAAGGCCAATAACCGCTATGTTGCTTTCTTTGGTGACGTACTTGCAAACGTATTTGATCGATTTCACCAATCTGCAATATTGAACATTGACATGAGTTTTGAATGTGAATTAGACAAAAGTGGCGAATATGGTACGATCCATGTGTTGTCAACTTCGATGTGTTGTTAAGGTCGATATTCACGCCTCTAAATGCTAAATGTTCTGCCATTGTCGTCTGGTGAGTGACGCCGATACAGTTAATATCCATCATTTCCCATTCCCGTTTCCGAAAGAAAAGCACATGAGTAGTGTTTCGTGCATTTATTGTCAGACATACAAACCAAAGTGGGATTGTAAGGTTCGCACGGTCCATGAACCACATTGGTTTTCACCACTTCGTATAGTTCTGGATCTATCTCTGAATCAGGAATTTCCGCTGAAATGATTTCATCAATTTGATCTGGTGTAATCACCAATTTTCCTTTGGATAGCCGGAATAAAAAAGCAAGCGACCGCAATTGAACGATTCAAATAATTTACAAATCAAAATATTGAAAAACAAAACAAACAAAAATTGAAAAAAATGTGTATGGAAAATGTTACTTTTTGGAATTGTCCAATTTTCCGACTTCTCCTCATGAAAAGTATAAGGTATTTTGTTTCTAAACCTTTCCCGATCCACAACAAACAACCTTTAAAAATTTCATTAAGATTGGTTCAACCGTTCTCTTAGTGTTACTAGGGCTGTTTTTAGGGGTTTTCCGGAAACTATTCGAATTTTTCTCGCCGTAAAAACCATCCTTGAACTTCAACAAACATTTAAGAAAAAGAATTGGCCAAATTGGTCCAGGCGTTATTGAGTTATGCGCGTACATACATTTTTGGTATTCATTTTTATTTATATACATAGATTCGAAAGGGTAAAAACTTTTTCCATTTTTAAATTCGCTCTATAGTAATGTCAATCATTTTTATTTTAGTCGGTTAATCGCAACTTTTCGGGGTGAAAGATATCAGCGATAGACTTAAGAAGGAAATTGTGCAGTCGAAATGCAATAAAGACCTTCTTTGAGATGGTTTTAAAACTCTTAAGGGTTCGTTTCAGCTTTCAACAGATTTCTGTAGCGACCCGCGTTGTACAAGCCAGCAGAAGTAGTCTACGAGTCTAAAATATGTATAAAGCCAGGGAATTTACACTAACTGGCATCGATCAGTTTTTATGCAAGCTTCACGCTATAATGGTCCGATATTGGACAAATGAACAGCTTCTTGGCAACACACAAACGTGTGTAGAATTTAGGATCGATATCTCGAAAGTTGAGGGACTAGTACGCGTATAAACGGATAGACAAACTGAGAGACAAATGGACTTAGCTAAATTTACTCAGCTCCCAACGTTGGTCATTTATAAATATACTTTATAGCCTCTCCGATCTTTCAGCCAATGCTGCTGCAATTTCACGTTCGATATTCATACGAAGTTCATCAATCGTCGCTGACTTGTTGTCATATATTAGACCATAGACTTGACGTAGTCACCCAGAAAATAGTCTAACAGCGTTAAAATATACGACCGAGGCAGCCAATTGACTGAGCCATTTCGTAAGATAATATTTTTACCAAACTTGGTTTTCAATACATATATATATTTTCCAAGTCCACATCGTTCAATTCGTGCCAAAAATATACGGTCATCACTGAGTGGTAGCGATTCCCATTCACAGTAATGTGCCGGTCTTGGTCATCACGGAAGAAACCGCCAGCCTATAAGCCGCACCAAACCGTAATTTTTTGGGGATGCAATGGTAACTCATTGAGTACGTGTGGATTGCAGCCTGACCAATAACGCATATTTTGCTTATTGACGTAGCCATTCAGCCAAAAATGAGCCTTATCGCTGAAGATGATTTTGCGATGAAAATCCGGATCTTTTTCAAGTTGAGCCTCAGCCCAATTCACGAACATACGACGATGCTGGTGGTCAAGCGGTTTCAGTTCTTGCGTCAATATGATCTTGTAAGAATGTAGGCCCAGATCATTTTGCATAATTGTGCCTTAATGACGTCGCAGAGATGCCCAAAGCTTGAGAACGACGTGTGAAAGACTGATTTGGGTCTTCCTCAATTGATGGACTAGCGGCAGCAATATTCTTGACACTACGGGCACTTCTTGATCTCTCTGGCACGAGAACATTTTTTACTGTATCGGAGTATTAAAATTTTTCTACAAGACGCTCATTTGTTGAGCTGATTATGACGACCATAGATGTGATTAAGGGCTCTTAAAGTTGAGTCCACTTCAGTAGTAAATTTTAATAATTCCGACTTGCGTTGGATTGTATATCTGGCCATGATGAAATGGCAAACATTACTGAATAGAAATGGCAAAAGAGCAGAAAAAATATGTACCGATGAGGCTACTTTTGTAGCGTCCCTATTGAAAAACCCATTATATGTTTAATATGTATTGTTTATACCGTTATTTATAACATTGTATGCTAGTAAAATGAGCACGTAGCTCGAACCAGCTCTCGTAAAAGCGTCCATTTTGGAATGAAGATTGTTTAGCAGAAGTGAAAAGATGACTTCCAGAGTAGGGTTGATTCAGGTGTCGAACGCCTAAAAGCTTGGAACCTACAAGAAATCAGCGATAAAGGTGTCAATCAAGACTTTGGTGTTGATGGTTGAGGGACATGACATGCGCTTTATCAATTGATTGAAGCTGTTTGGGCATTTGAAACAATGTGGCACAGAAGAGTGCTGCCAGTTTTCGAAAACCTTAAATGTGAATTTTAATGCTTTGATTGCGTTATATATGTTTACGTGTGTGTGTGTGTGTGTAGGTGCCATTAAATTATCGCAATTTCAGCAATCTAAAGGTAATCAGACAGCCGTGTGCGCTCATACACGCACACACACAAAGAAATAGGATTAAGGATATATACAAAGGATGAAGGCAATTTCGATGACAGCACGAATGTGCGAAAATCCTTCTTGTCATAAAGGTGAATGTAATTTGAAATGAAGATGATGCGTGAGTTCAGGTGAATATGGTTGGAATTAAATTTTCCATACACACATGTATGTGTGTGTGTGAGAGTCTCTCTTTGTATGCTGCGAAAACAATAAAAATTTGCATAATGTGGCAGCATATCAAGTATGTATCAAAGCATTACTGGCGCATGTGTGTGTATGAGTCGAGCATTACACATACACAGTCTCATATTTACATATGTTTATGTGTTGGTTATGTGTGTGTGCATCTTAAAAGGATTCTTTTTTGGCCAAAATACGATAATGGCCTTTAAATGTGGCAACAGCTGTGGCAGACAATGCCTCACCTGGCAATGAACGCAGCTACACACACATAAACACACGCACACACATGCACTGGCTCAACGTTTGCTTGTCTCAATCGCACAAATATTGTTCACAGCTTCAAATAATGGCTAAAAGGATATGCAGGCAAGCATATTCAGGCGTTACTTGCTTCCTTCTGCTTGGCAGGCGATGAGGGGGAGTTGCTTTCTGAGGTTTTGGCACGGCGCTTATTGGCGCTCAACACGCGTCTTTTAACGATGATTTATGCTAAGCCGAACTATGCAATTTGGTGTTCCGTTAGAGCGGTGTGTGAGGTTATGAAAAATGCATTGAAATGCAAACTGCGTGAACACCTTTTTTTGGCAGCACTAGTTCGTATATTATTACCATGTGAAATCTGTAAATTTATTGCCACAGGCGCAAATGAAGCTTGGAAGTTTTTGAAGATGTTTTTTAAAACTCTTCTTACATATATCCAATTTTGCTGCTTTTTGAGGTTAGAATTCGCATTTTTGTTACTATATAGCAATACTTTTTATACCAAATTGGGGTTCCTGTTCTCTTCACCATTGAAAACTCTCAGAGGTTTGGTTTTTAAGCTAACTCATTCTCTCACTGAATGTTATTGTTGTCGATCTAACGGTTATCTAGTCCCCGTTAGGGTGGTAAGGTTCAAATAAGTTGTCATCGAGGTCACCCAACGCTAGGCCTAGGAAATCATAGGGAGAGGGATGTCAGATGTGTAAGATAAGCTGGGCATGCAAGAAGGCGGTTACAGTCATGAGGGGACTCCATGCTTACTTGACATATTTTTGATATGTCTGAGTCGATTGTGGATATATATTAGTTTAACCTGCTACACTACAGAACGAGCTGCGCAAGGATCACTCTCGATTCTCGCGACAATTCGAGCTCTTCGTCTGCAATGGGTGATGATTTGACTTCATTCACTAAGAAGGAGTCGGTGAAGGTGTTTATGGCTCCACTATGAATGGCAGTCAGTGCTTGTCCGAAGATAGTTACGTCCGAAGTCTGGTCGGCGTATTGTCTAATGTCGTTGACGTTCTGAGAAAGGACCTCGTGATGCTCCTAAGAGGCGGTTCCGGTTCGGGCAGATGACTGCAGGAATAATTCGTACAAAATCACGGCAGCAGAAACTGCTTGAAGAGGAGTTCATTATGCTCCTTAACTGGGAGCATGCGAACCTCACTGTACATATGTTCGATGGGAGACATCAAGAGGCATCCCGTAATAGTCTGGAAAGCAGTTTTCCGACGTGTCTGAAGCTTCCTCGTCTGCGTTTCACTGCATCCAGGCGACCGTATTGGTGCGGCGTAGTTAAGGACGTAATCTTTCATGATGGCAATATCCAATCATAACCAAATAATTCTGAAAAGATCTCTAAACAACTCAGCTTCTTGTTTCAACTGCTTGATAATATAAAAAAATCTTTCTAAGATTGTTTTTAAGTCGATTCTTTGAATCATATTCAACTGTACTTATATCCGTTTAAGAAAGATTTATTTATTTTATTTCATATCCAAAACGGTAGTTTAAAATATTAGAGCATAGCGTTGATACCCTTGATGCAGGGTGTTCTAGTGACGACAAAAATGCTTCTAACTCTGCATGTAGACCTTACATTACTGCAGCTGATTAAGTTTATATGGAGAAGGAAGGGATTTATTATTTGTATGACAAATTACATATAATGAGAGAGCTGCTTGATTATGACTTTCAAGAATAATAGTTTTCGATGTAAACTTCCTGAACTTAACACTTTCAATTCTCGAGTAGACTTTGCATCAAGAACATCATACTTTTTCACAGCGCAGCCTTACTATGGCAGATTACTATATGAAATCGATTAGTTGGGACTAAGATCTCACATCGTCCAAAAATTTGAAACTGTATTGCGACCTCGTAGTTCTGCTTATTTTGAATGCAAACCCTTTGCCCACCAACATATTCTGTTCAGCCATTTTAGCCTAAGCTTAAAAAATATAGGCCCTCTTATGACCTTTAAATAGGTCCTCCTCAGAGATGCCGTACAGTACGCACCGAATACCCTATTGCTGCTGTTGCTCCACAACCGTGTCGAACGAGGCCCAAATGAGTACATTCACCATCAAGGCCCACAATTGGAACCGTGTCCATCAACTTTATAGAATATTTTGCGGAGGAATCTTGGTTTGCGGGCTTACAAAATCCAACTCGTGCAAGAAATGAATTCTATCGACCATCAAGTGGAGCGCATGTTCGATGAAAGGGTTCAAAACGACATGGCCATCGATCACGATTTTCACAAGAAGCTCGTTTTTAGTTACTTAGAATGAATGTCTTTACCTCTGCTTCATAATAGGCCTCTATTTCGGCGATGACGTTTTTATTCGAAGAAAATTTCTTCCCAGATATCATTGTTTTTTAAGATCTGAAGACAGAAAACATCTCTGGAGGCCTAATATGCAGAATATCGTGGATGCGGATGCAATTCAAATCCTAATTCATTATATTTTTGCCATCGCTTTCACTGACTTGTGACACGGTGCATTGTCTTCGGTTCAATAACGCTATGTAATAGCTGCTGTTGATGGTCCTTCTATTTTTAAGGTAGTCGATAAAAATAATTCCATGCGCATCCCAAAATAAAGACATCCATAACCTTGCCAGCCGACTGTTGGGTTTTTATACGCTTTGAATCGGGTTCATCATGTGCAGTCCACTCGGATAATGGCCGATTCGACTTCGGAGTGAATTGATGGATCCATGTTTCATACATTGTCACATATCGACGTAAAAACTCAGACTTATTACGCTTGAAGATCTCCAAACACTACTCGGAATCATTCAACTCATTATTGTTTTTGGCCAAAAATGAGCTCGTGCGGCACCCACTTTGCACAGAGCTCTCTCATTAAGGTTTTGACTAATATTTATGTATGGTTAGAATTCGTTCTTCTATTGCAAGTAGCGAATTTGTGAATTTATGAAGATCTTAAAAAAGAATTTAACAACTATGTGTGGGAGGTAGAAATTCATCGTTTCAGAGAAAACTCCTACCCAAATTGCTGTGAAGGTTCAACCAAAACATGTCTGTTGGATTGTAGCTCCAAGTATCTCCCATTAAAGATTAAATTTCAATCGCCCGCCAGCATATGTGTGCCTCTTACCCCGCACCTTGTACGCACCTTCTACTTCAAAAGTATTGTTTTTGATCTCTCAATACTCTATCGCCGGCCGGCGTAATCTGAGCTGCTGAGAACCGTGAATAATACATCTTCTGCAATTTAAATCCATTCCCTGCAATCGCGCGTACCACGTCCGACTAAGTAATTACAGGTAATCAATATCGCAGCAAACGCATCATCATGCATTACTACAACGCCACAGCAAACACCCACCCACACACACACACCCGGCCACCATTTAGCAACTTTAACGCGCTGTTGCAACACGCCGCTGCCGTTGCCGCTCTGCTGCCGCTGGCCACGTAATTTTTTCGCGCTTTACAAGTGATTTCGAAGACAAATGGCAGCAACTCGGACGAAATCTGTGTAATTAGGCAAGTAATTAGTGCGGATTTAAACGCACAAAAAAGCGCACAAAGCGCCAGCCGAAATGAGGCGAGGTAGAGAGAGCTGAGATAAAGTGAATGCAAAGCAAAATATAGAAAAAAAGGAAAAAACAAGAAAAACGTGGCATTAAAAGCTATGAAAAATAGCGGCGCGTCGCTCACAGCGACTCAGTGGAGTGGCGGCGTCAGCAGCGGAAAATTAACAAAAAAAATTAAAAAGGTTGCATGCAACAAATTATAAAAATCTATTAAAAAAAATGGAATTAAATGAATCAGCTGTGGAAGCGTAAATAAATTGCTAGCTCATTACACATGTACGTTATTGTTGTTGTATTTTCGCTTTGTGCCATGTTTATGTTACGTTGAACAACTCTGTTGAATTTTGAAAATTCCGGCTGTCGCTGCAAGCTGCTGTGGCAGGGATCTACTACCATTTACTACAACCTACCTCTAACTACATACATATGCCGCATGCCCCGCTCAGCACCAACCGCTATAAAGAGCGCCAGCGCGTTGAAGCCGCACCGCAAAGACGGAAGCGATGGTTGCCGCGCCGCGGAAGTGCACCGCTGCAGCGGCAAAATGGCTAATGGCAAGTGTGGCACAATAAAAATGGCGCAACGCATGGACGCATGCAATAGCTGAATATGCGAGTAGTCGCCGTCCGCAAGCCACATGCAACATTTGTTTTCACTTTTTTTTCATTTCCCCCTTTTTGTTTAAATTTACTGTTGCCGCTTCGCTCTGTGCCGTGTTTTAAGATTTGCTCGCATGCAAGCGCAGTATTCTCAGGTGGATTATTATATGAAAATATTTTCTTTGCATTTATTTCGTTTTGTTGCAACATTTTGTGGCAAGTTTTTACAGCTGCCCTGTCACATCCTTACACAAAATTACTTTTACATGACAGGCTTTGGGCACCGGCAAAGGACTCTGGCGACTGGCTGGCTTAGTATGTAATTTGCTATGCACTTTGCACCGCTTGAGTGGCAGGAGTTATAAAAATATATATTTTTTTGGGGAATATAACCTCAAATTTGTCAACATGTTGTACGTGTGAGAATAATTTCGTAGTTGAGCTGTTAAGCACAGTGGATTCGTGCGTGGATATTAGACGCTTGGAGGCAAGCGGTCCATTTCCGGTACTCGTGGTACGAAGCTTCGAATATTTAAATCTAGAAAAACGGGTCTTTAGTGAATATTTTTTAAGTTTTCCCATCACTGGCTCCAAAAAGTTATCGGCATGCCTATTAAAAATCATAGATTATTATACTGTTGGACACCAACTTTTGAAAGAAACAAAACGTTGTAAGAAAAGAAGAACTCAAAAATTTCGTTTTTATTTCAGTCATACCTTCCAAATGGTTTATGTACAAGTATACAAATTCTGCTTCTGTGGCACTACAATCGTGGGTAGGGGAACACAAAACATCGCCAGTTGTCTCTAACCTTTGCGAAGTCTCAACAGTTATACATCCCAAGTTCAGACAGCTCGCTATGCACTTAGTCCTTCCTTGAATGCCATGGGTTTCGAATCGAACGAGCTTTTCGCTGAAGCATCATCTCTTAGACGAATGACATGGCCTAACCAGCTCATTCGTTAGATTTATATGCGCTCCATGTCAGTTCGGTTAGGAGGAGGTGATAAAATGCAGAAACTATAGTGAATGTAATGGAATGAAACAAACCTGTCAGTAGAAATCTAGGCATAATCTATCATATCGACAAGAAAAGTAACAGTCTTCAATAACTTTCTTCATATTGCCGTTTTATTATCGCAAAAACGTCTCTTATCTTTAAAAATCGAAAATTTCCAGGAAGAAATTTAGTATTTCCTATATGACTATGAACCTTTATATTCAAACTGGCGTCGAATCATGGAACAGACCCAGGGATAGTTAGTAGTTTTTTCGTGAAATAAGATACCGTTTTGACTGTAATAGCCCTCTCTCTCTCACTCTAATCATCATATATAATATGTCATAGTCTTTTGGTACTGATCTCATTAAATAATGTTTGATTACCAATCCGACAGACCCTCGCTTTGGAGTGAAATTAAACTTAAACGACCATAACGAACAATAAAGGGACGCATATAGTATTCGAGTGAAATATTTTGTGCTGGTAGTAGCGGTATAGAGGTAGACTTCGCCTGTTTTTTTGAATCTTACTTTTGACGAGATAACTGACTGCCGGGCTTTTATTGGCTTAGACGCAATAAAAAATCAAATTCTTTCCATCACCTTCGTTTCGTACAACCTTCAAGTCGAGTTGAGGTTACTCACTAATAGGGATGAATATTTTATGAAGATCTTATATTCTGATCTTAATTTTAGATCTAACCAAATTTCGTTTGCGGAATTGTTACGAGTGTAGGAAAAGGCTTGTTGTGATTCAAAGACGGTCGAAAGATCGTTGAAGACTTGCCTCGTTTTGGACGATCTTCAACATCTTCAACTGCTGAAAATTTTGAAAAAGTGAAGAATATGGTGCTTGAAAATCGTCAGACAAATGTTAGTGAGATGGCAGGAGAGCTTAACATCTCTCGCGAGTCGGTTAGAAAGATTTTGGTGAATATTTTGGGTGTGAAACGCGTTTTTGCTCGACTCTTCCCGATATCTTTAACATATATGTAGGTATGTCATATTCACTATAAGTAATGCTACAGACGGCAGCATAAACAAAATGAAATGCAGTGCTTCCAATAACATATCCAAAACTGTACTCTTCGACAAAACTTGTTGATTTTAAGGAAAAGATATCACACATGTATGTGTGTAAGTGCGTGTTTTTAAGCTAAAAATAAACAATAATCTACACGCTTATCCGCAAGCTATTAATTAAGCAGCATTTATTAATCTCAAAATGAATTTCTTAATAAAATACCTGCAGCGTTAAAAGTGAAACGGTGAAGCATGCAAATAAGTAAACACACAACTTAATGAACCTATATAAATATTACTTATAGGGGGAGAGGAGGATGTACGAGGTAGTTGAAGGCTGCAAAGTTAAAGCAAAACAAAGTGCTACTTGCAACGGTTGCACTCATGCATATACATATGTATATATATGTATATGGAAATGTATGCATGTAAGAACATGTATGTATGTGTACATAGTAAATATGTATGTGTGTATAGGAGTACATGTGAGACTTCCCGCAGTCTTTGCGCTTGTTATTCTTTGTTTCCGCTGGCAGCATTGAGTTGTCAATTATTAATTAAATGCCACTTCAACTCAAAATCGACTTTGTGTCCACCACTTTACCTCTCTCCCTCTTCACTCCTCCCCTTTTTTGCATGCTCTTCATTTTCATTGGCATCCTTATGTTTTCATTGCCTTTAATTGAAATTAAATTTGTTCGATATTTTCTTCTCCTTTGCGCGCCTTCATCAGTCAGCAGGGGAATTTACGCGAATTTTGCACGTTTAAAAGCAATATTTTTAGTTGTGGTCAGTTTTTGTAATCGAAATACCTGCAACGTATGCAAATAAATGCGAAATTAGCGTACTGTTTTGTTAATTTCCATTTCATGTCAGTCGAATTTTTATTTACTTTTTTTCGTTTATTAATTTATGAAAATACAGTTAATTAACTCGGTTAGCCGCAAGGCACAGAGAGTTGCCAAGCGAAAATCAGCAATTACTATACATACAAAAATATATGTACATATGTATGTATATTTGTGTATGTACATACCTTTGTACATTTATATGTGTAAAGGGATTAAGGCATTTGCTTTAACTGGAGAATATCTACTAACTTTGTAAAAAAGTTAATTATGAAGTTTTTTTTGGAGTTTTATTGGAATCAGTTGGGCGAGAAAAAATTTATAATTTTTCAATATGTGTTTTCATCATCAAATTCTCTCCTGACTGAATGAAATATTTTTGCTGAATATACATACATATATAGTATAGTTTCTACATATACATACAAATATCTTATATTATTTTTTATATAGTATATAGTATTCTACACATTAGACATTAAGCGATTTATTCCCACCTTTAACTAGAGTTTCATAGCTCATATTACATTATATGAATATTATGTAAAGGTATAACAAATTATAGCAGATATCTCTAAGGATTTCTCATCCTTTCATAAATATACATAAAAGTATTCTTAAAAACCTGACGAGATTATAAATTTAATCGTTTAATCCATATTTTCTTAAAAAATTCTTAAATATATATTCCGCTTTATAAATTTACAAAATATTAACAGTAATAGATGAAGAATACTCTTTATAGACCACTTGGAATTTCAGATCTTGTGACAAAGTTAATAGAACATATCTGTATTTCCATTACATTATTAGAGAGAGAGAGAGAGAGAGAGAGAGCGAGAGAGAGCGAGAGAAAAAGAGAGGCATGATTGGTCAGGAGATCTATCCAAAAAGAGATGTCACGTGAACAGCTTAGAACTCTGGTCCGTTGTGGTACTCAAAAACTTTTATATACTGGATCGCCATTTCAGATCAAAAATTTGTTGAGATGGCTGATGTCGATTTAGGTTTTCTGGTACCGCCGCAGCCTTTCCAAGGTTAGACCATCCTAACATCCGACAAAATTGTTTGCTTTGCCGCCCGAATACCTATTGGACAGTTACTACTTGTACTGTTATAGTTACTACACTGAACAGCTACGACTGCGTCAAGATGAACTTTACTAAGTGCAGACAGCTTAAGAGATCTCCTGTGGTCCATTGATAGGAAGCCAATTGAAGTTACGCCAATGAAGAAGTTAAACTCAACTGCAGTTGCCAGCTCTTCCGCTGTGACCTGTCAGCCAAACGAGTCTGATGATGAAGTAGCATAATGCTATTTCTAGTGACGAGAGACACTGCTTCACTAGCTTTGACCGCACAGTGAATATTCACTTCCGTGAAAGAGGCTGCACTTCGTAGTGGCACCTTAATAACAGCTACTTCTCCCATTACACTACAGGTTCTGCAGCCTAAAACTAAGATTGATAGAGCTCCTTACCGAAAACTTCCTTTCCTACCTGCTCCCCATCCACATATCCCTGAGCGGTATGTAAGAACGCAGTGATCCAAGTTTTCAGGAGTGCAGTTGAAGAAGGAGAGAATTTCGGAGTGTGCTTGTTCTGACCCCTTTATATGCCCAGCTTCCCTGCGCCTTAGAGCACACTTCATAGCACATCTGCTATATTTAAAACCGCATTAGGTCCTATTGTTTAAGCTTCTTAGCAAGTGTGCCATTTTCGTGCTCCCTCTACCAGACGAATAAATCATAGAATATAAATGGCTTAACTATGGATTCGTAGAGCCAAAACAGCACCTTTGGTGAGAGTCCTCACCTTTTCCGTATAGATAATCTAAAACAGTATAAGGCAACCAACTCATATATTATTATTTCTTATATATGTGTTAGCCGTGAAAGCTTTCTATCAATTACAAGACTTAGGTATTTCACCTTATCAACAGGTTAGAGACGTGAACCGCCGAAAGAGGAGAGAGGCACGTTTGTGATCTTATACCTCTTAGTAAATAAAAAACATTTTAGTCAAAGAGAGCACAAACGTTGGTTTTGCCTAAAGCTTAACTACGCTTTTAATACCTAGTGAGGCAGACAAGCGTTTCTTCTATAAGTCAATCCCTGCTTTACTAGAGGACAATGCTTAATTGAATCCATGCATAAACTAGATCTTATTTGATCTACTGAAGCTACCATGATTCCTCCAAGCTGACCAACCCGAAATTGAGGGCTTTTCATCCTCGCTTAGTGATACATTTTTATATTTATCGGAGTCTGCATTTTAGTTCTACACATTTTCGGAAATCAAGTCCACAAAAGTCGCCGTCGGGAGATGTTAGATATTAGGTATTCTGACTTCAGGAATTATAAAGAGGTTTATGGGTGAGATTTCCTAATATTTTGATACTTAGTCCGATTAAAAGAACTTTCATAGGCGTTCTTCCCACACAACAACTGTCAAATTTGATTACATCAATGATACCTTAAGAGCAAATACCTTTTCCCAATACTGCCTAAACTATCATCCAACACAAACTGCATGGTTTTTGTAATACAAAAGTACAATTGTTTGTGTTTGTGGGAAGAAAATTTGAAAGCGTCAATTTTAATTGCTAAACATCTTAATGAAATAGTCTTCCAAATTACACTCAAAACTTTAATTCAATTAACTCGAAACAATAAATGCATTCAAAGGAAATAATTATTTTAAGTATTAATCTCAAGTTAGCTCATTTCCGAATTAAATGAAGTCAATTGTTTCAATTTAAATTAAAACTGATTGCAATTAGCGTACGCACACACACACACACATCTACACTTTTTTATAATTTTGCAAAGCTTTTCTAAACTTTGAGTAGCTTTCCAAATCAACGCTTTGTGATGCGAATTGTTTGACTTTACAAAGAACAAATATAAGTTCATTAGTTGTATACATAAGTATATGTGTGTGTAAGTATAATTTCTTAGCATTACAATACTTTTGCCAAATTTGACGTTTATCTAATTTCCGACACATTTGCCAGACACAAAATGAATGCTTTAAATCACCAAATTTGGTTTTTCACTACAGAAAACCGACATACATATATATTTACAAGTATATATCTGTATGTACGGATTTAGCATATTGTAGTCCATAAAACTTTTGTTCTACCAAATACATTTGTATGCATTTAAAATTATGTTTACATAACGTAATATCAAATTATAGCATCTCTTCTTGGAAAAATGTTCGGTTTCATCTTCTTTGTAATTTAGCCTTTCTGCAAAATAAGCATTAAAGATAGATTCCAAAAGATTTAACTAATTTCACTTGAAACCTTCATTAGCTTATGGGCATTTATATTATATTATGCTAATTTAATTTCTGCTAAAATTCTATTGAAATTAATTTCAAGAACTTTTCATATAAAGAGTTGAAAGAAAATTCACTTTTGTGCTTAATAACAGCTTCTTAATAAAATTTTGATTATATAATAAAAATATGTTTACATAAATAAGACTAAAAATATATATATACATATACTATACATTTATTATATTTCCTTTGAATGCATATACATATATATATTTTTTTTTAATACACTGTGCGGCATACATTTTCAGTGAACCGAAAACAAAGCTCACATGAAACGCAAAAATGGTTTGAAAATATTTAGAATTTTGAAGCCATAGTCCATTTCGAGGCTCACAGCTTTTTTAAAGAAAAACACAACAACTTAAACTTTATTGGAAAATGCTTATTATCATTCGAAAAACCATTCCTTGGCATTTATTTTTTGAAGATTATCTCTTTCAAATATTGGCAGCGCCTCCGTCTCATATGGTCCGTCTGTTGAGTCCAGTTCTCGAAGATACGCATTTCTGGTAACTGGCGAATGACATGCGTAATGTTTTGCTCCAAGACTTGAATCGAAGCGAGATTGCCCGCATAAAGTTTAGACTTTACACATTCCCACAAGAAAAAGTCTAACGGTGTGATATCACGCAGTCTTGGCGGCTCATCAACCGGCCATAAACATGAAATTATCTGTTCATCGAAGTGTTCTCAATAAATTCATTGATTGATGCGATATGTGGAAAGTTGTGCCATCTTGTTGAAACCAAGATCACATTGACAGTTACGTTTTCACCGGCATAACTTTTAAAGAGATATGGACCGATGATTCCAACGGCCCACAAACCACACCAAACCGTTGTTTTTTCTAGTTGAAATCGCAGCTCTTGAATCTCTTCAGGTTCCTCTTTGTCCCTAATGCGGCAATTCTGGTTGTTTATATACACAATGAGCCGAAACTGGCCCTCATCGCGGAACAAAATTTGGCCCGAAAACGTTGAAACTTTTCCGGAGCAAATAGAGCGAAGCGATGCCGCTTGTAAGGTCAAGCGCCTTCGGTTCAGAGTTGCTGCGAACGGTGCCGACTCTCCATGGTCTTCATTTACACTCTCAGCTACGGCTGCTGTATTTTCTTCACTGTGTGCTGGACGTGGTCTATTCGGTCGAATACGAGTATTATTCAATAATGAATACTGGGTCTCATAATGGGTGATGGTATTGCGAATAGTGCGCTCAGTTTTGAACGTTTAGTTAATTTTTGACACCTGTTTTGCTAGGTCTTGGTTCTTCTTCAATTTTTGCTTATTCCGCGCAGACGCATTCCGAATGTTGAATGTGGCATATGGTGAAACCACCATGGACAAAAGCAACGTTTATCGGTGATAAAAAATATTCTCGGTCGAGAAGATGTGAACGACGAAGAGTTCGCCGGACGCACGAGCACGACAAGAAAAGACGAAACTATTAATCAAGTAAACAAAAAATTTTTGGCCAATCATCGAACCATCATCAGAGAATTTTCAGAGGAACTAAATATATCGACTGGCTCATGCCATTCGATTTTAGCCATTGACGTGGGTATGAGTCAGGTCGCCTTAAAGTTTGTACCAAAATTGTTCACTTTCGACCAAAAACAGAATCGTTCAGGGAATATTAGACTTACAAGGTGCATTCCAAAGCAAACAGGACTTACAAGAAAAACAGAATAAATGGTATTTTCGGCCATATCAACTTATTTTATTCAAAATAGTCTCCTTCTGCTTCAATACAGCTTTTTTCACGGTCGAAAAGCATGTCGAAAAAGTGTTTTAGCTCGTTGGCCGTTATGGCCGCCAGTATGCCAGTGCAAGCCTTTTGAATGGCCACTACGTCTGCATAACGCTTTCCTTTCATGGACAAACGCATTTTTCCGAAAAGAAAGAAGTCGCGCGGTGAATACGAGGAGTGGTTAATGGTTAAAATGTGACAAATAATCGATCACAAGCGTCGATGGATAAGAGCAATTTTTGGTCGTCAGTCAATTTGTGCGGAACAACCGTGCACACACCTTTCGTAAGCTCTAATGTTAGGTCAAAATGCGATAAATCGATGTTTTGGAGATGTTCAATTCCGTTTCCATGAATTTCAGTGATGATTTCGGCTGATTTTCGATGAATTCACGCACAGTTTCGATGGAATTTCCGGTGATCACGGATTTTGATTGGTCCATATGTTGATCGTCATTTATGTCCTCACGACAACTTTGAAAACGTTGAATCAATTCATCAATTGAAACATTTCGGTAAAAGTTTTACCAATTTTAAAACAAAACTTAATTTTGGCTCTTTGTTCGAATCTCATTTTCGCACCGATAACACAAACATACTGACACTTAAAACGCAATAACTTCACTTCCAATCAATGAAATGTCTTGAAATTCTCTCACTGGACAATCGATAAAGATCGCAGATTCTAACACACCAGTCGACATATAGATGGCGCCACTAGGGGGCGCTAGATTAAAAATTCCTGTTTACTTTGGAAAGCACCTTGTATCTCACATTTATCTAGCTCTAACAACCGCATGTTGGAATTAAAAAACAAAACTATAGAAAAGCCAAAAAGTAATCGCAGTCGCCATATTAAGAATAGAAGATAAGATAGAACTAATAATTTGTCTGTTGTTGTAGTGAAGAACTCAAGCAAATTACTTTACTTAATAAATGCATAACAATTTAATTTCGGAAATTCAGCAAAAGTGCAAACGTAATGAAAATACGAGCAAAAAATCGAATTTGGACGCTATGACGACAGACATATTCAAAGCTGGCCACGCAACGGCGAAACAATAGGTGGCATTGCCAAGGTATGTACACACTCACATACATATTAGTGTCATATAAACACAAAGGTATAAATTGATTATGCGATACACAAATACATACACACCTACACATACAAATACATATTTGCGATTAAAGGCAATGAAGCTTAAAATTACCACACGCAGCGTGCAACCGCAGCAACCGAATGGCAATGATAACATGCGGACGCACCACTTGTGTGGGTGTGTGTGTTTATGTGCTGATTTGCGTTTCTATGTGTGTGTGCGTGTGCGTGGCGAGCCCTTTAGCAGCTTAAAGCCCACAACTCAAGCACAAACTCATACACGCTTAACGCCAAAAAGCTGCCACGGCGGCTACAAATGCGCTACGGAAGCGCAAACACACACACACACACATATATATATATATGTGTGTGTATTTGAAGTGCCCTCACCGCCGCAGCGCTGCTCAGCGCAATCATAAATAAGCAGAAATACAGTTTTGCGGATGAACTTTGGAGACGGGTGGCGGTCGGCATCATTTGATATACCTGAAAGTATAATTCTCTCGACCGACCAATTTGGGCGCATGAGTGTTGGCATATATATATGAATATCTGTATACATAATGTATGGTGTAGGTGTTTGTGTGTATGTGGATGTATGCGTGGACTGCGCGGCATGCGATTACAAATCTCCACTTGCATTTATTATCCGACAGGTGCGCGCGTGCAAGGACTAAGCGGTGGTCAAAGCGACAGGCACGCAAAGCTGGTGAGTGGAGAGTGCGTGAAATTATATCTACATACATATACCTATGTGTGTGTGCGATTTTGCTGCGTTTGCAGGTATTCATTACATTACTTCCTCGAATACATATGTATATATACATGTGGGTGTGTGTTTTCAGTTCTTTGAATGTTTGGTTGACCGCCGCCCTCTCTTTAGCTTCCCTTCGCCTTTGCCATCGCTTAGTCGTAGCCGCTCTAAATTGCATATAAACTTTATTATCCTGTGACAGTTTTATATTCAATAGAAAGTGCCCTCGCACACACACATACATACACGCAGACTCAGAACAAACGAAATTACACTCCAATCTCTTTCACTGCAACCACTCGCCGCCCTCACTCACTCTCTTTCCACTATTGCATGGACTACCTGTGCAATTATCGTAGGATTTGCGTTGACTTGCCAATGTTATTATAGTCTTTTGTTCTACGATTTATGCTCATAAACACAAATACACGCACGCAGCGCAAGAAAAGGCTATGGACTCACATTTATATACGTATTTGTGTGTGTGTGTGTTTGCAGCAACTTTAAATGCTTTCCAATGCATTTCATGAATTAGTTTGGATTTATATACTCACACACTCACACATACACACATACATACACCCATACATTCCTGCAATGCGATTAGGTCGGCTTTTAGGCGCTCAGGCACACACACACACACATGCCACGCTAACAGCAAGCGCATATGGTTACTTTGTTTGTTGCAAAAAATTATTTCTGGCTTTTAGGCTTAGTAAATTTCGCCATGGCAATGCATTTGCCTATTTAGTTCTATTCTATTTGCAATATTTTACAAGCGATCAAAAGCAAGGGATTTCTGTTGTGGGTCACAGCAGGCCTGCGGAGCAGCAAATCTAATTAAAACGGTTTATTCGAAACTAAAATCGTATTAAGCAGTATTTGTAAGCGATTATGGCTGTAAATTGGTTTGATAATACTTTTAGAAAAGAATCAAGAATGCCTTTAATGAAAACTCAAAGAGGGCAATTTGAGGTTATAACTTCAATGGATGTAGATCGGACTACTATATATTTTTTTTAAATCTTATGGAACTTCGGTCGAAAAACCTCAACTTTATTAATCAAAACTTAAGAGCGCCGTAAATCAAAACTGAAAAGCAGCATTTTTAGGTTATAATTTAATGGAATTCTGACTCGAACTTTCCATTTAGAAATTTGGACTTTGCTGTTGAAAATTTCTTCAATCGCTTTTGCCAAAAGCCGACTAACAAAGAATTCTCAAAAGAACTTTTATGGAGAAATAAGGCTTCAAAGTATTTAGAAAAGCTTAAAAGTCTTTTGGCATTACCGAAACTTTGAATTACCTGCTTTCTCGTCAAGTGGGTCTGTGGAATGGACTTTTTTTTTGTTAACCGGCAGAAATCTTAAAATTTTAAGGAGCAGAAGACAGAGTTCTTATCAAATAAGACTATTCTTCTCCTTCTTCTGAATTGGCGTAGAGACCTCATACGTGGTTTACGACAGCGCGCCAGTCATTTTTCTTTTTCGCTGTTTTGTGCCAATTGAAGATTCGAAGTGTGGCCAGGTTCTCTCCACCTGATCTTTCCAACGTAGTGGATATCTTCCTCTTCCTCTCCTTCTCCCGACGGGTACTGCGTCGAATACTTTTATAGCTGGAGCGTTTTCATCCATTCGGACGACATGACCTTTCCAGCTTCGCCGCTGTATCTTAATTCACTGATTCGTTCAATCGAATGCGATATTCGCCATTCGCAATGCGCAAAGGACCATAAATCTTCCGCAGAACCTTTCTCTCAAAAACTCGTAACGCTGACTCATCAGATGTTGTCATAGTCCTTGTCTCTGCAGCATATATCAGGACGGTAATAATGAGTGACTTATAGAGTTTGGTATTTTTTCGTCGAGTGAGGAATTCAAGACTGCTTGATGACATATGTATATAGAGAGCCGGAAAAGCTGAAGCATTCCAAAACTGCGACGGCCTACCTCTACGTCTTTTGCCACAGACTCTCTCTAGGAACACTTTTTTTGCTGGAGCGTCATCACCCATTCTCACAACATGATCAAGCCAGCACAACACCTGGATGTTTATTCTTTGGACAATGCCATGGTCTGGAAACATCATCTTTGTTTGTCATAAATCGATAGTTGGCAACAATACGCAGGCGGGTAGGCAGGGTGGACTTCTGGCGACGCATACAACACGTAAGGCATCAAAACTCAAGCGAACGACTTTTCTCTCGAATACTTCAAGCGCCAGTTCATTTCTTTTTGACTTCATCCATGCTTCTGCGCCATACAGAAACCTAGGTACTGTGGACTTACAGTCTATAGAGGACTCTACTTATTTTTAGAACCTGTTTACCTACTTCCGTAATGGAGACGACTCACAACTGGAATTATTATTGCTGTTGAAGGTGCTGCAAAGACAGATAAAGTTCTATAATGCTTCGAAAATATCGAACGCAGCTTCAAGCTCATTCACCTTCCTATATGGTAGACATGCAAGTACTTTGCATTGCGCTCTTTAACCTGCAGACCCATCTAAAACCACAAAAGTTCGGAGGCATCTTGCTTGCTACGTTCTACCACTGTTAGTACAGATAAGCAACTGGACATAATGTTAAAATTACCTGCACGCCAGATGAATACCTGCTCTGCGAAACGCAATCTTTATAACGAAGTTGACGAGGTTCCAAGATAAGGGGTCGGGCCTTCATTGGGCTATCGAAAACTGCCTAATAATCAATGAAGAGATGGCGGGTGTCGATTTCATATTCTCGGTATTCCTTATCCAATAATAATAAGTTCAGGTATTTATCAGACCAATGTGACACTTGGACGATAATGAGCTCACATTTGATTTGTTATAAAATAAAATTAGAAATCCGGACAAAACTGTCATAGAAGAACGCGTGCTCTCGTTAAAACATTTTAAATAAAAGAGTCCATTTTTGATATGCCACCTTTTAATTATGTATGTATGTATGTCGACTTGGTAACTGGGTCTAACAAAGAACAAGGTGTTGCTTAATAATTTAAATTGAATAATGACGGACTTCTAATATCTAGATTTTCTTCCTTTTTCTCGTTGATCTACTTATGTAGTATATGTCATCGCCATACAATATAAAAAATTTTACAAAGATTTCTAAAGCATTTCCCTCCGAATGATAAAGTTCAAGAATAGAGTAGACTCAATATTTACATTTTCTAACAAAAACTAGCGAGTTCACAAAATTTTTTATAGAACACTATAACAGTACATAATATGCAATGTTAATCAAATGAAACAGATTCTTTGTGCGAAATGTACATATATTTACCCGCCAAATGCCCCAAATTCGCTTTGATGACATTCGAAAATCGACTTAATTGTTTATGTTATTGGCCACAACAAAAGATATGCCTACATATGAACATGTGTTAATGCTCACATAAGTTCATGAGAATACATTTCTAGATATGCATGGCACAAAGTCATGTATACAAAACTATTGGAGTTTTGAAGTCACGACAGATGTGTAGAAAGGCCTATCTGAGAACTAACAAAACAATTACTCATTATATTAAAATTACAAAGCTAACTACAGATGGATATGTTGATAGAGAAATATAATAAAAAAGTTTGTTCATATTTTCAAAGTTTTAACTAGTTTGTGACTGGTTACATTTTCACTAGTTGAAATTGGTCTAGTTTTTGTTTTTGAAATTATATTCTTTTTACATTGAAATATAAATTAATGCCATACTGTATCACTTTATCTTCTCTCCGCCCTCCATTCACCCTAATTTAAGTGTTAAGTTCAGATACGAGTAATACCACAATGGACCGATTCTAAGCTGTTCAAGTAGGATCCCTGTTAACATCGTCCTTTTAACCTAACCTTACCTACATATGTACAGATACGCACTTTTGTAAAATCTTTGAGAGCCGGGGAAAGTTTATTGTTTTTGGAAGTCTTCCAGAGTCAAAAGTTGAAGTGTTGCCAACTGAGAAATCTAAAATAATGAAAGAAGACTTCTATTAATAATCTTTTGGCGTATGAAGCCTTTCATATAATATATATGTATGTATGTATGTAAGTCTTCGGTATGACTTAGAACTTAAACCTGTGTCCATATGTTATATAATATCAAGCGAAATATTAAAAATTAAATGGTAGCACTAAAGGCTCTGGGTATCCAGCCACAGTTGAGCTACCATACTAAGTTTCGATTCCTGCGTTAGCGTCGATCACCTCGGGCAAAGCCAACATCTTTAAGTGAGATGCGGTAACCAATCGGAAAGGAACACGAAATCCTCTGATATTGGCCTCCTCCGCCGTCGACGACCGCACAAACTCGCAAAGGAGCATGATTTAAGGATATGTATCTCGTTGGCTTGGACCCTCTAAAAGTAAGGTGCCGCTTTTTGGTGAAGTCTTCGAAAAATGCAAAGTCGGCAGCAGCGTACTCAAGGAAATGCGATGGACGGTGTATACTTCAGATGCCATGAGACGATCTAAAGTTCATAGTTGGTCGGTGGCTTCACGACTTCACCTCGATAAGTGAAAGGACGGCCACAGTCCGCAACAAGGTTAAATTTCGTCACATAAGTATGCCTAATTTGTGCGCCGCACAAGCCTCGACAGAAAAATGCGGCGACGACAATCCAATACAACGATAGCGCTGGTTAGGTCATGTCGTTCGCAGAGAAGTTGATGCTCCTGTGAAAAGCTCCTTTGATTTGGATCCATGGGTGGACAACGAAAGCAAGGGCGCACACGCATCCAAAAGAAGTACCAAGTGCAAATACAAACGTGTCCTCACGAAGGATGAACACAATGGCAGTGGTTCATGTTCTCGACTCAGACCCAACCACGGTTGTAGAACTAAAGAAGAAGAGGCGGAATGAGTAGTAAGAGCTCTCAAAATATGTAACCGAAAAGAGGTTATTAGCTTTTCATAAGAAGATCTAAAAAATTTAGTGGTTATTCCTAGTTCCATCTTCATTTGCGAGCAATTACTACAAATCCAGTTGATGTCTTTACTGGGTATATTTGAAAGTTCAAACAAGAAACCTTAAGAGCGATGTCAATGAGTTGGTTTGGAAGATGCGCAATGATACATACATGCATATGTACGTACTTGCCACTAGTCCTACATAAGTTTCCATGTTTATACCTACAATATCTCTGCTAAATGTATGTATGTACGTGTGCGTGTGTGTAGGTAGGCACATTCATAAACAAAACCAATAATTCCAAACAAACGTCGAAAGCGCTGATGCGTCGAACCGCCTCAAACGGAAGCCGCAGCGAGCAAATACAAACACAAACGCAAATACAAATATCAGCTAAGCGAACGCAAGTGAATGAATGATACTACCGCCTTTGTTATTGTTATTGCTGTTATTGTTGTTGTAGCTCTTGGTTTGCTGATTGTTTGTCTACGTTGTCGTTTGCCGTTGCTTTTCACTTTGATCTTCAGTGGAAGCAAATCAACATTCTGCGTAAATACATAACGGTCTAGTGCCCCGCATCGCGTCGCGGAACTCGCACGAAAATTGAATTCAAATCCAAGGCAATTTTTGTGAATTTTTGTGGGTCAAAGTGTTTGTATTTTAGAACTCAACGGTGGTTTTACCCTTTGTTCTTAAAGGGTTGTCGCGTTTTCTTTGTTGGTGTGCCACAATTAAAGCATTAATAGACGGTTTTTAGTTTAATCCTCATATAATGTGTTTGCTCTATGCATAAGCTCACGGCTAACATGAATTTATACCCAGGGTTATCAGGTATATCAAGCGTTTTGGAAAACTGCCTAGCTAGTTGACTAAATTGAGCGCTCCCTGACTAGCTTTACAGCTTTTATTTATTTATTTCGCCTAACAAACCTTTGCTTTTTATTTGTATATATGTATTTATCTTTTCTGGAAAGCAATTCCTGCTACTCTTTGTATCCTTCAATGACTCCCTAAGTTCAAGTCCTCGACAAGCTTATTTTCTTATGGTTAATATAATATAAGTATTGCTATACTATGAACTTTCCAGGTCAATCCTTTCTTATTAGACATCTTGCAGTTTATATTAATATGTTAAACGAAGAGAACTTTCTTTGAATATACATTTTCTGCCGAGAGAAAGATTAAAACCCTTAAATATGTATGTGTCAAAAGTTGATTAGCCATATTATTAAAGCAGTGAAATGACCTCAAGGTACCTAAGTGTGAGTTCCCAGGACAGTCAAAAGGGAAGTGTTGAAGTGTTTTTTCCTCGCATTCTTCAAAACAGCTTCTTCAGCTGGCATCCTGTAAGACCTCCAATCTTACACGTTGACAACGACAGAGTAACGACCAGTTAGAAACCACACAATTAGAGAGAGGTTAACCTAACTCAGACCTTTTGCGATCATTGCGATTGATGGTACCCCAGCGTTGGCTAAGTAGCCGTGAAACCCAGCTATCTATAGTAGCTCGCAAGAAGAAAGCGAAGCACCGATCCGTCCTTATTTTACTGATAGTGTGGCTTCGGTGCCTTTTTTTACCAGCTTTTCAGTTGATTGAGATTCCGCTGTGACCTTGCACCCACACTATTCATTCCACAAACTAACTCAAAGACATTGATAGCGATATTAAGCATTTTTGAACCAGCCTTGAGCTCAAGGCTATTATCGCCTCCCCTCAGAGATCATTAATAACCTAAATTTATTTTTCTCATGAGAGTCTTAGCAATGTCACACACCTTTTGAGCGTTAGTTAAAGGGTTAGGGGTAGTCAGAATTTTCAAAAAAATTAATTTTCACGTTGATCCGATAATTAGTTATTGAGTTATTCGAGAAATAAGAAAGAGAGCTCGGGCACTTCAAAGCGCTAGTGTGAAACTATGTTTTTTGAACTGGTGCCAACTGTAACTCGAAAACCGCTCAGTAGATTTTAATGAAATTTATACAGCTTTTAGGATACATAATAAACTCGGGCCTGATCGAAGGATTTTTCTTGATTCAAAAATTTCGATTTTTTAAGACCAATTAACTGTTGATTTTTTCAAAATTAAATTTAGAAAAAAATTTCCTGAGGCCGCCATTTTGTTAATTTTGAAAAACAAAAATCCTTCGATCAGCCCAGGATTAGCTACTCATAAAACAATTTTTTTCTGTCCGATTGTTTTTAGACGAAACTCCAAGGACTTATGGTTGTCACCGCAAGTACCTTTTTTTCTACAGGGTCAACACAAACAACTAAAACTTTGGAAATTAAATGTTTTTTTTTTTTGAAATTTGACTTCAAGTCAACACATTCTATAATAATGCCATATTACTACTTTTGTAAAATAACACGATTTAATAACAAAAAAATATCGAAAATTCTCATTTTTTCGTGCCTCTGACTACCTCTAACCCCTTAAGGCACTACCAAATATAAAGCAAAAATTCTCTGAGGCTATTCTTAACGGAGCCAGATATGAAAAAATTTTAAGAAACTTCTTTTTATCCAAAATTTTTTTTTCTAAATTTAGACTCGCTTCCGTTGATACATAGTATACTCTCATTTTAACTAATTCCCTCAATCATTGTTTTTCTTTTGCCTTCTCGTTGCAACTGTGGTTCATTAAGAATGCAACATGCAGTTTCCTCAATAGCTGTCAGCCCAAGTCTAAGTACTTGTATACCGTTAGGCCTTTACTTACATACACTCTCTCACTGTTTATTTTCACTTCGCCTTTATTGACAGTTGTTTCTTTCTGAAGTTTCTAAATATTTAAAGCGATCGCTTTCCTATTTTTCGACAATTTTGCTTTTGTTGTTTTATTTGTTTCAGTAAAATGTTAATTTTAAGTATTGATGTTTGTACATCACTAGTAGTTTCGTATTTATCGATTGCGGTTTGATTGTTTACTCAACATTTCTTTTGAGTAAATTGTGGGAAATGCTTTCCAAGAGAGCTTTTTCGGCACAAGAATTGTCTGTCTGTATGCCATAGCTTATCTGTTTATCAATTGCGGGGATTTGTGAATGATTGATTTACTAGAGTGTTGGCTGGTAAATATTTGTATGAAAATGTATTAATTTTCACTTATTTCAAATGCTCTTTAAAGCGCGCTAAAATGTAAAGATAAGCAAATTGAAATATTTGATATTATCCATTTTAGCTAAAGAGTTATGTATGTATGTATATCCACTTGTATATTTCAAAATATTGTTTTGTTTATTATATACATACTTACATAACACATATACACATCTTCAAATTTAGCTTTACTTCAGAATATCGTTGCAAGAACTGGAAAATGATAGACAAAAAGAACTATTAAATCGCATTGTGTGGCAGAGAAATATTGAAATCTTACGGCGATACATCTTAAAAGAAGAAGCAAAACAGAGTAAAAAATCCCCCACACTGACTCCAGAATAGATCAAATAGTGTTCCGCTAAAATTTATATTTTAAAATCATAAATTTACTTCTATATGTGGTAAATGCATACATTATTCCATAAAAACTACAACTAAACTACAAAGTCACCAACCCCTAACTAAAAACTACTAAACACTTTGTAGTTCACAGCTGAACCCCTTGCCAAATGAACTGCCGCCAGTTCATTAACATAGCGTCATTACATAAGCGTTTTGACTTTGAACACGTCACAGGAGACTCCAGAAATATGACAGCTAGACAAAAGCGTAAATTTTCAGCATTTAGCCAAGTCACGTGACACCAAATGCTGGGTGAGAAGCAAATAAAACATTCCCACTTTCTTGCCGAGGTGCATGCCAACAAAGGATTAGCAACAATTACAATACCGCGTGGCTAATTTGCATGTAGTTGTTGTTGTTCTTTGCTCTTGTTGTATTTCAACTCATGACTATTTAAATTACGCAATGAAATAAATGCAAAACATTTAATAAAACGCCATTAAAAAAGGTGTAAGCGGTAGCAGTGACAAGCGTTGAGAGGTGAGAGGGGGGTTGCAAATATGCGAGCATAAAAAAATAATGAGGAAAAGGGCTGCGCGTAACCTCGGAAGCTGCCCGCGTTTGACTGAGCTGCTAAGGGCGACATATGAGCCATGAGTGGAAGAGGCAGTGAATTGGAAAGTGACAAAGTGGTGGTACTTATGGTAAAATTTCTATGCTGTTGTTGTTGTTGCTGTTTTTGCATTTGCATGGCGCACGCTTTGTTGCTGCTGTCACAACAACCCTTGAGCGCACTCGACGACTGTCAAAAATTAAAATTTTCAATACAAAAGATGCGACTTTTTGTTATTATTGTTGTTGTAATCGCCCTGCCATTCGTTGGCAAAAAGAAGGTGTGCGAGTTTTGAGACTTCATTATGGTGTTTTAATTTTTTTGTAGGATATTGTAACAATTTTGGTTATGCGCGCTCACACCTTGCGGGCATTGTTGGTTTTGTTGTTGTTTAGTTTTTTGTTATTTTTGCAAAAAACACCGCCCGAGGGATTTTCTGCTTATATTTTTATATGTTTGTATATGCTTATAGGTATATCTGTAGATACATAATTTTGTATATATGTATGTATCTATGTATGTATGTATGTGTTGCATTTGTTGTTCTCAAGACGCTTAGGCCTTAAGCCAACTACCACCACCACCACCATTGTTGCCGCCAACAAGCATAATGAACCTTATTGCTTTTTAACACCAACACAAGCAGCAACAACAGTAGAAACTGCACTGACAACAACAACAACAAAAACACCTTGACTAATACCGACACCATTAGCACCAACACTTTCGTTCGTTCATCATCTGCATTTTGGTTATAGTTTCCTGCTGCACTATTGTTGTTGTTGTTTTGTTATTCTAAATACCCTGCGGCCCTTCCCTTTTTGCTTTTGAATATTTTTGATTTTTTTTTTCAATTCATAATCGAGATTAACTCGCCAACTGTCACTTGGTTGAGGCATGTGTGTCCGATTCGTCACATGTTTATTACTATTATTAGCATATTTTAAGGCGATCAACGCAGTACACACCCTCCACGCACAGGCAACATCCTCAAAATGTGTTTTGAAAGTGGAAAACTCAAAATGATGACTGCCGCATGAATTTACAATAAATTTCCATTTATCTTTGTTGTTGTATTTTTGTTGTATATACAAATAGTGGCATAAACACACACATACACATTTATGAAATTACCATTCAGACAACTATATCCGATTCTGAGTTATTGACATTTGAGTGGCATTTATAATTCATTTGTCAGCCCACCGCTTGCTCACCCGCTCTCTAGTTCATTCGTTCACCGTTCATTCGTTGAACGGTAATCCGCTTCTTTTGCCGCTTGCAGCGCTCGTGCGTCGTCTCCTGCAGCTCACATGTCATTGCACCATTTGTTGTGCTCATTTGTGGCACTTATGTGCGTACTTGCAACGCACACTTGCATCTGCTTCCATTTTCCTCCGCTTTCTTCCATCTAACTCGCATTTCGCTTTGTTTACCTTCGTTTTAGTGCCGTATTTATGGTGGTAATTATAAGGATTTCACTTGTAATCCGTTTGTGTCCTTTTTGCGAAATTTTTGCAACATGTTCAAATTAGCTGCTGTGCTGTGCTGTGCGGAGGGCGGTGGGGATCATAGTAAGTAGCGCTTATTGCAAATAATATGCTTAGAAGCAGACTGCTCGTGCTTTGTTTGTCATTAAATGTTTATAAGCGGAGCTTTTCTTTTAATGGGTTATTAGCTGGAACTTGTCGTATTCTTTAGTGGGATTTGCAGAGAATTGCCAATGAGGGGAGATTTTTTTCCAATAATTTCATGTTAAGTATCAATATTTTTATTTCAATAATTTTGTTGTGACATTCGTCTGCTTAAGATTTAATTTTTTTTCTGTGTGGATATGCAATTCTCAACCGGTTTATATCATATAAATTTCATATATGCCTAGCTCGCCACCAGAAATTTATTTTAATCTGTTTTTTATGTGGAAATTGTGTACATTCAAAAGTTATACCTAAATACTTTCGTGTCTTAATATTTCTATAGAACTCATAGATTTGCCAGGCATTTAGATAAACCGTTTTAACCGCGTCCCTTCCTTTATCCTACCGGTCTCTTTATCTTTCATTTCCATGGGTTTCATCCTACCATTATTTTCTCTTTTTTAAGGTGGTCCAATTCGAAGTTCCCTACTTTTTCAGAGAAAAAATACCGAAGCTTCAAAATTAATGGGGAATGTTTTATGATCATTCAAAATAACATTTTTATTTTTTGAAGATTACATATCTCTTTCAAATGTTGGCCGCTGCTACGTCTCAGATGGGCCATCCATTGAGTCCAACTTTCAATTACACGTTCGAGCATTTCAACTGCTAACTGGTATATAACACGCGTGATGTTGTGATCCAACGATTGAATCGAAATTGTTCGCATAGACTTTAGAATTTCCATATCCATACAGGAAACGGTGTTATATCACATGATCTTGACGACCAATCGACCGGCTATAAATCTATTGACTGATGCGATGTGTGAGAAGTACCGCCGTCTTGTTGAAACCAAATGTCAACGATATCACGAGCTTCAATTTCAGGCATCAAATAGTCGGTTATCTGGCGCTATAACGATCGCTATTGACGGTTACGCCCTCACCGGCATAAATATTGCAGAAATATGGACCGATGATTCCACCGGCCTACAAACCGCACCAAACCGTTGTTTTTCTGTATGAAATGGCAGCTTTTGAATCTTTTAAAGTTGCTCTTCGGCCCAAATGGGGCAATTTCGGTTGTTTACCCATTGGGCCAGAAATGGGTCTCATTGCTGAACAAAATTTACTCGAAAACATCGGATTTTCTTGGAACTTTTCAAGAGCCCATAAACCGAAGCGATGCGGCTTGGGAAGTTTGAGCGACTTCAGTTCTTGCACAAGCTGTAGTTTATACGGTTTCAATTTAAGATCTCGAATCGACTCTCCACGGTCTTCGTGTATACTCTCAGCTACGGCTCCTATATTTTCCTCACTGCGTGCTGAACGTAGTCTATTCGGTCGGATACTATCCAATAATGAGTCCAGAGATGGGTGATGGTGTTGCGAATGTTACGCTCAGTTTCATCTTTTACATAACTTGTATTACCGGAATAATGTTTAATGATTTTTAAACGTTGATAAGCCGTAAGTCTTTCCATGATGAAATGCCAAACAATACTGAACAAAAATAACATGACAGCCTGACACGACTCACCCGTGATCTGTCCAAAAGGACAGTTTCCGTCTGCATATCGCTACTGAATCGCAATACAATCGAACAATTTTCGAAGCGGATGGTTACTGGTAATGAAAACCGGATCACTTACAATAACATCAAGTAGAAACGGTTGGTACTATCAACAACTGGACTGTCTGAAAGATTCATTTGCCCAGAAATGGCCAGCTTTCGTCAATACAGGAGGAATTGTGTTTCATCAGGACAAAACCAGGCCACACACATATCGAAGCAGAAGCTTCGTCGGTAGATTATGCATTCATCTTATAGTCCGAAGCCGGCACCAAGTGATTGTTACTTGTTGCCGTTTTAGGCGAAGGTTTTTGCTCGTGAAAAGCTCACATCACGTGAATCTTGTTAAAATCGACTGCCTGAGTTTTTTTCAATAGGGACGAGAATTTCGATGAGGGGGGTATTATGAAATATACTTCGAATTAGCCCGAACATAACATTACATATTTGACCTAAAATGGTTCATTCTAAGTTAAAACCTGCCATATTAAGAGAAACCACCTAAATGTAGGCAACGACTATAAAATGCACTAACATTTCAGAATACATACATTTCAATTTGATATTAAATTGCTTTGAAAAAGGCTTGGAGAAACAACTACAAGTTCCAGTTTTCCATAACAACAAAGTTCTGTTTCATACTTATTTAAAAACTAGCATGAGTTAAGGAGGTAATACTGGTATAATCTTCCCGTTGCAGCCTTTCAGGTCGATTGAATGCATGTAGATCGCCCAGCTGTACAAAATTTAATTATCATTAAGTATTATTTTCGGAAAACAAATTAATTGCACCATTAATAACCAATAGTGCTTGCAGCTGTACAACTGTAGGCATCTATCATTTCAAAAAAAATATATATTACAGTTAACAGTTCATTTAAATACATAGATGGGTGTGTGACTGATTTTACTGGAGCTTAGCTCATTCATAATTGGCAAATAATTTGCACCGAATTTACGAACGTTTTGCATTTCCCAAAATCACAACCGCACAAATCAATGCCACACAGTGACCTCTACTTAGTATAATTAAAATTAACAACACCAGTGCGTACACACACACATATACATGCATAGCTACACGCATTACCAATTGTACTTAGTTGTTTTCTAATTACAATGAACTAGTTTAGAAGCCAATATGACAACAACAACAAAACCTTCTGATGGAGCACATATCTAAAGGCATATGCGAGGGTGTATAAAGCATACATATGCACTTATTGTATGTGTATTAGGGTGGGTCTAAAAAAAATTTTTTTCGCCATTTTTGTAGAGCAGTAGATTTCCTACAAAACTATAAGTTTTCCATTTTAAAATATTTTTTTTTATTGAGTTATAAAATTCATGAGAGAGAAATTACTCATAATAATCAAACTTCTACCGTTAATACCTTTTAAACGGTTAAGTTTAAGAAAAAATCGTGAAAGACTTTTATGTAGAGCATTCAATTTCCTACAAAATCTATGAAAAAAATATTTTTTCAAGTAGTTGTAAGCGAGATTTGAATTTTTCCATCTAATAATAAGGAAAAAACTAGAAAACTACAAGGCGGAGAATCTTGACGTTACACTTAAGAGCTCATACTAGGAAAAAGAGGTTACTAAAAACCTATTTTTCAGAGAACCCAGCGAAAAATAAAATTCGATTTTTTTTTTTACCCACCCTAATGTATATATAAATAAGTGTGTGTATATTAGGGTGGTCAAAAACTTTTAATTTTTTTCCTTAAAATCGTGAAAATATCGCACGAAATAGCTAGAAAAAAAGAAGATCTTAATTAATACTAAAAAGTAGGGTGGTCAAAGAAAAACATTAGTATTATCGAATCTCTGCTTATTTTGTTTGGATGTATCCATTGAAACGGGATATTGTATGGTGAAAATGAAAACATATTTTTGAAAGAGATTTAATAATCTACAAAAAAGTTCTAAAAGGTTTTTTTGCTAAGTCGACTTGTTCAAAAGTTATTCGTGGTCAAAGTTCGACCTTAAATAGTAAATGACAATTTTTAAAATTTTCTGCATATATTGTATTTTTTTTTACCAAAATAAGGCCTCACACTCCTAAAATGTCTTATTTTTTATGACTTTTGTTGTTTGTATTCGATAAATTCATGGAAATTGGGATTTTTTTTTTAACACGACTGGAAAAAACATTTAAAAAATATTACATAATAGTTAAAAATGTTTGAAATATTAGAAAATTATTTTATTAAATTCGACAATTGGGAACAATTTTTTAATTTAATTAAAAACAATAAAAAAAATATTTTTTTGGACCACCCTCATATGTATGTATGTATCAACATATAATAAACCTAAAAACATGTCTAAAAAAATATTTAAAACCAAAAAGTTTTTTTGGACCACCCTAATAAATATGTACATATGTATATTTATTTAATGTTGTACAAGAACTAAAAAAAATTTAACACAAAAAAGATTTTAACCGAAAAAATATATATTTTTGTTTTATGACCACCCTATTATATATATACATATTAACATACGTAAATGTTTCTAATGTAGTACAAGACCGAATAGAGCTAATTGCCTAATGTATGAATATGTAAACATTTTGATTTAAATTTCCAATGAAATATTGTCAATGTGGCATTAATGTGTGTAGTGGAGGGAGAGGGGAAACCATTGAGGGCTATGCCGCACGCGCCACACGCAAAGCAAAATGACACAAACCACACAGCAGTGGCGGCGGCAGCGTCAGAAAACAGCTGCAACTACCGGACACATCAAGAGGAGAGCACAGCTCGAGTTATAAAAACATCTACATACACATATACACATACCAACATTTAATCACGCAGCGGCTATGCCGCACAGCCGCCAATGTCATGCATCCACAAACACCAATGCCAGGGGCTACAATTATACATATGTGGTTGCCGCTAATCACTGTTGTTGTTGTTGCTGTAGGCACAATGTGGAGCCTAGTTTTTTGTGTATGTGTGTGTGGCAACCGGAAGTCCACATAAATGTCACAAACGAAATCATGAATGTGGTTGTACTAGTATTGCTACAGCGGTGTTGTTGCTGTAGTCTAATTTGTTGTTGTTTTTGTCGCTTTTTTTATTGTTATTGTTATTGTTGCTGCTTTTGTCGTGCATTGTTCGCCACTGGTTTTTGGGCAAAACAGCATAATTTGTGCTGTTGTTGTTGTTGCTATAATTATTATTGTTGTTGTTGTTGCCACATTTGCTACTGCAACCGCAAAACCGTTTTTATGGAGCATTGTGCGGCAGACTGTGACCAAAGCGCCAGTGCCGAATCGTGTGGCAGTCAGTCAAATAACGGCGCACGCACACATCCCAATCCGTTAAATGTAAGCACACACGCACATACACTCACACAACACCTGCGCTTTGTTGAGCTTTTGAATTGAGTGAACGAGTGCTGTTCCTGCCATTTGTTTTATTGCATATGTGCGTATGTGCGTGTGTGTGTTTGTTGGTGTTATCCTGGAATTCCAGCACACCGAAAACCAAATATTGAACATTCTCGCATTTTACATAATGTTTTCGGAACTGTAATGAAATTATGGTTTGAAATTAAATATCCTTGTTAACTGTTGCTGCGAACGAATGGCCGAGTGTGCTTTCATTTTTGCATATGTATGTATGTGTGTGCATTAAGAAACATTACAAATCCCAGCCAGACATATGTATATTTATGTGTATGTGTGTGTGTTGGTGCGCTCATGTTATGACTGCCTGCTGTAATTCTGTAATGAGCTTCTGTTGCATCCAATTAGTTGATTTGTGCTCCGTGGACACCCCTCTCCCACCACAACTTAGCACCAACATACCAAAAGCGTTTGGCGTGTGACGCTCCACTCCAGCTCACCACAACGGCTGCCATTCATTCGAGATGCTTGATGTGGCCGCCTGCGGTTTGGCGATTTGACAACGTTGAGTAAATTAGACGATAGTCAGAGCACAAAATTCGCATTCAAATAAACTTAAATAACTACACGTGTGCACACACACACACACACAAACATTTCATAAATACAAACAAACATATTTCGTCATACATGGTTCACTCTGTTTGTGCACGCAGTTTTCGAAGGCAAATATTTTGTGCAAATATATAATCGTCTGTGTGTTGGTGTATACATATGTATGTATGTGTGTGCTTGTGCTTTGCAAAGTAATCGGTCATGCAAAATTACATTTGAGTAATTATTTTATTTATGTAAACACACATAAATATCTACATCTGCTGCTTTTCAAGCGAATGACTGAAAATAGAAGCAGAAACTTCTTTAATATTTTTATTGTCACATGGCAAGCGAAAAGTTATTAAAAGCCACTAAAAAAGAGACGAATTATGCCGATGTTATTAAAAATATATCTAAGCACAACGAAAAGTTTCAAAAATATTCAATTTAGCGCAAATATCACACTTGATAAATTTTTTAGTATAAAAAAACAGGTGGCAACCATTATCGAAATTATTTTTCAAAAAAAATCTATCACATTGTTAAATTTTATATCCGAACCATTTTTATATACAATAAAATTTTTAAAATAAAACAACAGGTGGCAACCCTGTTTAAAAAATTTTCCTTTTTTAAACTATATTAAATCTGTGTAGAAAACCAATTATAACAATTCCCGTTTCCAATACTTTTCATTTGTGTAAAAAAAAGAAGAAGTTGGCAAAACTATCGAAAATTATTTTCAGTTATTTGCCATTAAATGTCAATATTGTAACACGCATATGCAGCACGAAGCAAAACTAAATCAGACAAATTTTTCTAAGCATTTTAAAAATATTCAATTTTGTTCAATTTTGCACGAATATCATATTTGTTAAATTTTTCGAATAAAAAGTGTGGCAACCTTTTTTGAAATTATTTTCCAAAAAATCTGACACATTATTAAGTTCGATATCCGTATTAAAATAGTCCATTTCTGGAAGGATTAAAATTAATCTAAAAAAGTGTGTTAGGTGGCAACTCTAATTAAAAATATTTGCACTTTTAAACGTAATTAAATCTCTGTAGATAGCCAATTGTAACAATTTGCTTCTCTAATACATTTGAATTTTGTAAAAAAGCGTAACAGGTGGCAACACTTTTGAAAATTGTTTTTAATACAATTTATTGTATATATAAATATTTCGTTTTATAGATTTAGATTTTTAGATAGGAAATTGATTGCTCTATAAAAAATGTCTCGACAATTTGTTCATTAACCTCACCCTTTAAAAGATATTAACTATTGAAGTTTGTTTATTTTAGAAGACATTTTTTATTATGAAAGAAAAAAATATTTTTTGCTATAAGTTCTCTTAAATCTGTTGCTGTATTGGCAGAAAACATTCCTAAAGTAGTTTCGAGGAATGGCGTGGAGTTGACTGTCCTCGTTCAGATAATAATCCGAGTCTAATCCGGTTACTTAGATCCAAATGTCGTTACTTAAACCTCTTTCAATTTGATTCTCACATTTTCGATTTTATTTACCATATTAATATTCTTGAAATGAAAAGTCAGACAGTTAAAAAAAATTTTAACTTACCCGTCCATAAAAAAATATTAACTGTTGGCAACCCTTCCCGGAAATACTTTCGACCATAAATCTTCTTAAAATTCGTCAATTTAATACTTATATTTTAATAATTCGTTCACCATATCAATTTTATTGAAATAAAATAATTTAAAAGGTGGCAACCCTACTTCAAAAAAATTTAAAGCTTCACCAACTTTCTAATTTGAAGTCCATTTTTTCCTCTGCATCTCTATGCAGTATTTTCTTTTTTGTAAGTTATATACCAGGTTGCAATCATTACCCTTTATTATTCTGAATCCCCCTAAACACTGGTAGTTAACCGGTGATTTAACCCATAGGTGGCCTGCGGATGCTCTTATTAATTCAGCTTCTCTATTTGCGCGCACTGATGTCTTTGTTTCGCTTGAGTTAAAAAGACTTTATAAATTTCACATGATTTCCAACACTTATAAGTGCGCCTAAATGTAGACAAACATTCTGTTGAATATATTTTATGAAACTTTTATAAAGCAACAAAATTCCAAATAAAATTAAATTGCCTAAAGTTTTAAAAATATCAATCCGCGCTATAGATTTGTGTGCCATTTAATTCAGATTTTCAACTAAATTAAGGTCTCATAGCCACCTCGGATTTCAAAAAATATCTCATTCCCTTTCGAAAAGCAAAAAAAAGCATAAAACAACACCTTAAAAATATGCAAAATCCAAACAACGCGATATTTCATCATCATGTGTCTAAGTGCTGCAGGTAAAAGCATTCACCCGCCTCTAGCCTTGCGTCCTTTCCTGTTCGATTTTGGTTGTATTATTGCTCGAGGTGCAGCACCCTACTCAAAATTATGGCAACGCTGGCGGTAATAGTCAACAGTTAAATGGCGTTGTTGCGGTGCGCCATTGTTTGGCATTGATAAATTCTCAGACAACGAAAGCAATCATAGACAAACCGGGAGGTAAACATTCGTTTGACAGGCGATTCATTAACAGTGTGTGAATTGACGAAGTGTGGTTATAAAAGTTAAAGTTATAGATATTAATAAAAAACAAACACAAAAATTACTTTAAATAAAATTTTAAGCTTTGTTTTTGAAGTGTAAGAACTTGTTTTGTTAAGCCTACGAACGAAAAAGACAAATCGAAACAGATTTGAGGTATTCAGAAAAGCGTTTTCATATCACCGACCTTTATGAAACCTAACTGTAATTACTTAAGTTTAGCAATACTTTACGGTCTTTTTCCATTGGTTCTCAAGTTTTTTTTTCAACAATTTACAGTCTCGAACGATTATTGTTTTATTTTTTATTCGAACAAATTCTACAAAGTTGGCTTGTTGCCTCTTTTACTTTGATTTTTAATCTGAGCCCTTTAATTTTATTTTCAAAACTGAACCCCTTTCTGTTGGAGAATTTTGTATATTTTACCCTTCACTAAATTTTCAGGAGAAATCTTGAGATTGTTAATATTAGTAGTCGTATAACTATTATATAAGAAACACTATAAAAAAATTCACTCTAAATGATTATATAATGAAAATTTATAAACCGTTTGAGAATTGCATGCCTAGGCGACACTTTGAAAGAAATTCCCGAAAAAAGTACATAACACCTAAAAGTATGCAATACGTATTCAATATTTTTTTTAATTTGTTCGAGTAGAATATAAAATAATCCACTGTTCCACATCACCACAAACTACTGTGTTTGTTCCCAATATTCCTGCGGGGCTGTCACCGCAATGTTTATGCGTGTTACTTCAAATTCGATTTCGCCAACACTTAATTCACTTCTACATACTTAGATACATACATACATGGTTGTGTGTCTCCCAACAATCAAAGGTGAATTGGATTGACGACTTCGACAAAAATTCAGATGAGTTGTAGACGCCAAAACAACAGAGCATTCCTCTATGCAAAAAGTGAATATGAAATATTGGGGATATGCTCGTATGTAAAATTTTGTTAACCAAGCAGTAAAGAAAAGAGGAGAAGCTTGGTGGAAAGTGGCCAGAAACAACTTTAGTCTGTATTAAATATTGTATCCAACAGAGTAATAAATTAGAGGTTGAAGACCGCTACTGGGCCGAAGTTAACCAGTTAACCAAAAACTTTTTTAAATGTCACATTAAGTATTTTAAAGTATTTGAAAACCAAGGCACAGTACTGGCCCAAAAATAACTAGTTATAAAATCGATGCGTAAACATATGCAGCATTCTATTAGTAAAAGTCACTTTAAATATAAATTGATTTGTAATTTGTATTTGCAATTGAAGATGCAGTACTGGTCCAAAAGTAACTAGTTAAAAATTCCACAAACAGCATTCTGGTAGTAAACGTTACATTATATATATTTAAGTAATTGGAATTGAAGATAACGTACTGGTCCAAAAGTAACTAGTAACCATTAAATTCAATTTCACGAACAACATTATCTTATTAAATGTCGCATTAAGTATTTTAAAGTATAGGGAAATAAAAGAACACTACTGGTCCAAAAGTAACTAGTTATCAATTTGATTCAACACCACAAACACCACACTGTTATTGAATGTCACATTAAGCATATAAAAGTATTTCAAAACAAAAAAAGTACTGGTCCAAAACTAACTAGTTCACAATTCAATGCAATACCACATACTGCATACTGTTATTTCCACAAAGAGTTACTTTCTGCAACATGTGTGAAAGTGTCAATGTGTTGCACGCGTAAAACAAAAGTGCTGGACGCAACTCCCGTAGGGGGAGGAGTTTACACGTTCTACCCAAAATCAACTCCATATGCGGTTCGTTTATCCTTGTCCATGGTGTGAGGTCAATTTACTCATGTCGTGTCCCCCGTCAAACAATAATATACAGCGCACTGATAGATGATGTACCTGGCAATGGCGGAGACATCATTTTTCAATCAACATAGACAGACAGTAGAAGTGACTGCGGTACATTCCATCTTTGGTGCCATTCTTCAATGCTAAATCATTTATTTTCTTAAACAACTGAGAGAGCTAGGGCATACTACCACATTTGTTTTCCAATAGGGCCATCACTCAGCCACCTAATGGTATTTTTCTTCTTTCTTTTGTGCATTTGCATGGGTGGTGTCCAGCGCTGCGGGGCAACAATCAACGGAAATTGAAATCGTAAAAATTAGAAATGGGACCCAAAATGTTGGGTGGACATGGAGCGAAACATAAAAAAGCAGATAAAAAATCCTCAAGCCAAATTACAGCTATTCCCTACAGTGCGTATTTTTAGCCAAAGCATAATTTTAGGCGCTCAACTGCGGTGTTTTATCTCTCCCGTCAGTTTGTTTGCAATAGTAGATTCCAACAGTTTCCCGCAAAATTTACATTTGTCACTTTGACGAGGGTCGCTGTTCGGTTGCCGCTCGCAAAGTGGATAAACTGTCGATTGTTTTACGCAAACTTTATATTGATATGTCAAATTAAGCTTTCAAAGTGAAAGTAAAAAATCGTTTGGCCACAGCTGTGATTATCTGATTTTACATACAAAATTATTGTGCTCCAAGTTATTTATGCTGTGGCACACCAGATTATTATGGTCAATAATGTATGTATTTGCATATGTATGTATATAGATAGGAGTGTCATCATATGGGTATCACAGTGACATCTTAAAAGCTAGCTTAGATGAAGTTGTCAACGTTGTGGGTTTTGTTTTTACTTTTCAGCATTAACGCAAAACTTTTAAATAATCTTTCAAATATTTGTAACAGCCAGGGACAGTTATTTTGAACAAAGTTCGAGAAGCCTTCTGCACTTTTATCATATGTTCCGGGTAATGAGTAAGTTTTTACTACTTGGTGAATGATGGAGTCGGGCTTACTTCAGAAATTGTAAAAAGCAAGGTTTTTTCTAATAATGGTAGTCCAATTCTCGAAATTCCCAAAATTCCGAGCTTATTTTTCGCACGAAAACGCTTCTCATAAAGTCTATTAGACTTTCAAAGATTACTTAAAACTTGTAGGTCCCTCTAATTATTGCCTACGTACCAAGTATGACAAAAAGTCAGGAAAATTTTATAATAATTTTAAGCCCAGTCTTGTGCTTCATTTATAATTCTTGTCTAAAATATCCCCTTAGAAATCCAAATCCACGTGGAAGACACATCAATCTTCATAATATCACGTAAGAGGCTTTATGAGTGATTATTAATCATAATTTTGCGAACAATTAACGAATTACCAAAGTTGAAGTAGTATGCGGCTCTAGATTACACTCACAATATTCCACAACAATATACACGGATGCCTCATACATATATTTCGGGATTTAGCAACACTGGTGTTACAACCTGGAAACTCACAATTTTATCAGAAAGTTTGACATTTTTGATGGTAGGCATACTCAGAACGTTTCGACATACAAGCGCTATTTGTGTTGCTTACAGTAACTTGAAATATTCATCTCGATCAACAAATTGATTTAATCGCGAATATTTTTATTTTTTATAACCTTCGACGTGCATTAAATCACGAAGAATGCATAAAATAATCTAGTTTATTTGTTTGACGATGAAGGTCCATCAAGGCCCAGTGTTTATCGACGGTATGGTGAATTCAGTCGAGGTCGCAGATCACTCCAAGACAAATTTCGGTAAAGTCGTCCAAATTCAGTTGCTGTTCCTGAAACTAATGATGCTGTGCGCAAACTGGTAATGAAAGATAGTCATGTGACATATCGTGAGATTTGGATTACAGGGCCATTTAACTAAAAAAAAATGTGTACTAGAAGATATTGTTAATACAATGCCCTCCGGTAGAAAAAATATATAAAAAACTGTCGAAAGTACAAGATCCTCTTTTCAAGGAAATATCAAATCCGGTCATGGAAACCCTCTAGGCTGACCGTGGTAAAGTTAACTACTACGAGTCATACCAAGTAATCAGTGGAATGAAATCAGCTTGAAAATTTACTGCGCCAAATTTTCCACAAGAACCTTTGGACATACATAGGTCGCTCGGTAGACAACTGATCGGTAAATGAAATATACCACACACCTTCACAGTTTAACTGAGAAAGAAGGATTTAAATCAGGCTAAAAGAAAGTGGATAGTACAAGGGGAGGGCGACCCATCAGCGTAACTGTCGAAAATGCATGATAGAGTGGACCTGGATCTCAGGGGACTATTCAAGCTGAGAAAATACTGCGATAACTTCCAGACAGAATTGTTTGCGCTCAAGAAAGCTGCTGAGGTAGCTAGCAATATAAAGAATATTAGTAAATACGTCGATAGCCAAACAGCAATTAAAACAATAATCTTACATCGAATTGCGTCAGAGATAGTCCCTAGAAGCAGTGAGGTAATAGTGGATTGTGGCTGCTAAAAAGAGGATGCTTATATATTGGGTTTCAACCCACAAGGACGTTTCGGGAAACTAAATATGAAATTGCCGAAAGTGCCATCCGCTTGACTACCGCACCAGTTGAGATCTATTAAAATTATACACAATGACATTTCTGAAAGAGCTGACAGACGGATCAGGATGAAATGGAATATCATAAGGGCATGCAAGATCGCCAAGTTCATGTGCAAGGGAGCGGAAGAAAATCACGCAAACTATCTAGTCATACGATCTCGAAGAGACTACAAGACGGTTGTTGGTCAATTCACAGGTCACAACTTACTGGCATCAAGAGCGAGCCGTATGAGTATGTATTATTGACGATGGATGATACATGTAAAAAGTGCAGACATGTAGTTGGGAAAGGGACGCAGGAACACCTCCTCTACTTAGGTATGTACGGCATTGTCTAGAACTTGGCTTAGATATCCAGAAGTGTCAAGGTTCAAGAATTAAATATCAAGTCTACATATATTAAACTTTTTAAAAAGCGCTGATGTCTTGCACCACGTAATCTTCAGCTGGTATTAATAATGAACCTCCGTCCGGCATTACAGAGGACCTGTGGGTCAATGTAACTCATAACAACCAGCCAGTCTAACCTAACCTAACTTAATCACTCAATTTGGTAAATGTGGTTTTGAGAAAAACGCGTTTAAAGATAAATTGGAGAGAGCTGGTTAGACTATGTGGCTGCAAAATAATTTCGAAGATAACAAGGTCCAAATAGAGAGCACTTTTCTTCAAGAAAACGATGCTTAATTTTATGGGTTTTATTGGTTGAAACCAGAAGAGCGGAGTTTATTTTATCTCATATAAACATATGTACGTTTGTATATCTAATCATAAATATGTCTCAACAGCCATTCTTTCTTCGAAATCTCTTTACTTTTTTCTTTCTCCGCCATTTATTACTCCAATACCATTGAGGCGATTGCATTAATCGTTCTTCGTTGTGTCATTCAATAATTTCCTGTCACGTACGGTCATTACGTTACTGTTATTGTATTAATTTCCTTTGAAATTGGCTCCCTACCAAAGACACGCACACAATGGCAAATTTTCATATAGTTACGGTAGTAGATGTTTGTTGTTGTTCTAATTATTCTTGCACCATATGTTGTTGTAATTGTGTAGGGACGTGATTTGGTCATTAAACTTGAATGGTGTTAATTAAATTTACAATTAGCCGTAACCGCCTCCCACTCACCGAATCCACCAATACCTATCACTTCGCAAGTATGTGTGTGTATGTGGGTCGTACTGTGGATGGCTTGATCTACTTGTTATTGTCCGCATTGTTACACAGTTTCGTTGTTGTTTCCTGGTGTCGTCTGTCTTGTTTCAATCGTTGTTTTATGTCTCTCCGCTCATTTCACGCTCGTGTAATTGCAGCGATTTGTGTGCGGAATAAGTAATTTCGGTGTCATTTGCATACCGTTGCCCTGAAGAAAACACATTTCGAAGTTTTTTTCACGCAGGCGGTGAGTTCTAAGACATTCTCAATATTGTTTCACAAGAAAAATGTAATAGTTCCTCGAAACATACAGAATAAGGTGGAAAGTTAAAAAACATTAATGGAAGACACTCAATTCGCTCAAGAGCTTGAATTCAAAGCTGAACTAACTTTTTGGAAATTGCTGACAAGATTATTGAGTCTCTCCATTTGTCTCTGTCTCTGTATGCTATTTATTCAAAAAAAAATTCAAATATGTACATATATGTTATCTTTAATCTGGCACTTTCTACGGAACCTTTGTAAATCTCTAATGACAGAAATATAGTTAACTCGAGAGTCATGGTATTTGTTTCGAATGGTACTTGAGTTGAATTGGATCAAAATTTTTACTTATTGAGCTAGAAGTAAATATGAAGTAGGAAAAGTTTGCTGTAAGACTGATAATGTGAGTTCTTCTGTAACACTTCAAGGCTTTTTCAAGGGAAAAACAGAGTTTAAGAATATCTCATAAGCGCAGGAATACAAGCTCGTAAAGAAGTGCTGTACTTTGAGTGTACTGTGAGCTATCACCACATGAATGAACTCAGAATATTGAACTTAACCTTAGAAGCATATTTTGAACTGACGAAATTGTGTAAAGTCTATGTCCAGTCCCAAGCCAAGAAATTAAGTATGTATATGGAGAGAGCTACATTGAACCCTCGACTACTTGTAGTAGTTATCATGAGAGATACTGGTGTTGACAGAAACGCATCGATCTAAGTAACCGGAACGGACGCGGATTTTCATCCGGCCAAGGACTGGCAAATTGGCACCATGACTAAAAATTACTATTGAAATGTTTTCTACCGCTACAACAACAAAAACAGAGAAGCAAAAATGCAGTCCGATGAGCGAAAATTCATTCGAGTTCCCAGACACATAAATTTATTCAAGTGAAAAAGCTGAAAATGTTTCCAAAATCTAAGCTTCACATTAAGAATCTGAAGTGGATTTCAAAGAATTTCTCACAAGAGCTATAGGACCAGATTTTCTAAATCAAGCAAGTAGTAGCACCGAAAGACTCGCAAGCTAAGGACTCGAGAAATCTGATTAGGATAAAGATGTTATGAGAAGAGTTGTGAAAGCAACTATTTGTTTTTGCCAGTCGAATGCCCGGTTCGGTCCTCAAGGGAGCAAATGGCCATACTGAGACTCTTCCATTTATTTTGATCTTGTGCTAGCTTATTGATTTGACTCAAACTTTTTTGGACCTTAGATATTTCTATGTCCACATTTCTTCTCCAAGTTAGATCGGGCAACTTTTCTAACGGCTGCCTTGTAGATTGCATCCGATAGCGTTCCAGGAGATCTCATCTTAGAGCAAACCCGAGCCAGCGCTATTTTCCTTTGTGTTTGGTTTGTGGGTAACCATGAACTCGTATTAGAGACGGTAACGGGTCAGAAAATATTGCGTTGCTTCGGTTTTGGGAAACTTGCAGCTTTTAAATGTTGGAGAATACGCAGCCTCCTGATGGTTATCAAAATTACCAATTGAGCTCTTTACCTTCAGGCAGCCCTCAAACAGAGAACTGGATAAAATAGATTCACATGCGAGCTAAAATATTATTTTTTTTCCATTATACGAGATGTTCGAGACTTTCTTTCATATAGCTTAAATAGGCTAAGAAACATGCATTTGCTACTTATGGATTCCTCTATGAACCGTCACTGATAAAACACTTGATATCGATACTGAACTTGTCGAGAAAACTTTCTTGTTTCCCAATTTGTCTGACTAGTCTTCTAGTGCAACCACCTTCAACCTAACCTAACATAACTTTAATGAATTAAATTCCGTCTCCTCACAATATCTAAGACGCCCCAAAGTAAATGCTTCGGAATCTCTTTTGATGTTGCAAAATTCACAAATTTCCGACCTAAATAAATACCCAAATAATACGGCTGCGCGAGATGATGCAAATCTACTTTTAGCCAACGCCAAGGGGCTGGCGTGCGCCGCACATTTTACAGCCCGACAAATTGTCACAAATAACGCCAATTCGTTGACTGCGACGACGTCTGTGAATTGTCACGAAATTAGCGCATTTTATGTGCAACATTTGCACAAGCCTGCAACGCACACCGCCAGCCTCCGGCCGACCCTGCCACCAGACACATTTATGCTTTTGGCGAACCGCCTGCGCTCCACACTTTTTTTGAGCGCGTTTCAGCTGCTTAGACATAAAGTATGGCGTTGACTAGAAATTTGCGCAAAAATACAATAAAATCAACAACAACCACAAGTGCATTAGACAAGCGCGACAGCTAAATGAAAGTGCATGTGTTGGCTTATGCGAATATGGAAATATTAGTGTGTGTGTTTGCTTGCATTTAGCGGCCAAAAGAACAACGGCGACAATGACGACGCTGACGAGGAATTAATCTCTCGACATTTGTTGCAATTACACATTGTGCAACATGAAAGCAAAGTCAAACAAATAAGCAGCTGTGGGGCAGGGCGCGGCAGAGGGGAGACAGACTTTCGAATTACTTGCACTTTGGATGACGGCCAAGGAATTATGCGCGATTTTATGTGCGGGAAAAGTATGAGGTGTCTGTGTGTGTTTACAACGACTGCGGATTTGCTCGGTTATAAAATTATGATCCCTGCATATATATGTACATATGTAGCTAGATCTATACACTTACAGTTTTATATATGTTTGTCTGCATTTGTTGTTGTTATTCCAAAGTGTTAAAAAAATAACAAGTTTTCTCAAAATGCTTTAGCGCCTCTTCTCTTTGCATGGTGGTCCTGCGAAAGTGTCAAGTGAGCAGCTGGATCGCTTATAAAATAATGCTTTGTCTGCTTCACTGGAAAGTTATACAAATGTATTTAGAATGTTTACATATTTATAAATTATTTATTTTTATACCTTCACAATATGCTATCTACAATCATCTAATACAGGCATGTGTATATTAGGGTGGGTCAAAATAAAGCGAATATTTTTATTTGCTTGGTACCCTGAAAAATTTGTTGACAGACATCTCTAAGAGAGACTCTCTAAGTATGAACTCTTTATTGTAACGGGACGGTCCTCCGTCTAACGGCTTTCTATTTTTTTTTATTATCAGATAAAAAAAAATTATATCGCTTCCAACTATTTGAGCAAAACATTCCATTTTTTTAACCCACCCTAATGTATACAGCTCGAGACAGATATATAGCCAGTATGTCAGGTTTATGAATCCACCCGAGTATACAGCTATCAAAGAATCAAAGGTATCAAAATGTGTAACAATGGTGGCATACGTCACCCAAAGGACGGTGGACCCACAGACTGGTACCTGGCTTCCATTTGCGGATTGACAAAATGACATGCGGACTTCTTTTAACTTCTCTGTTCTCGTAGACACCATTTACGTGGTTATAGCCGAGTTTACAGTTTACAACAGCGCTAATGGCTGTTTTGTTCTCTTCATTGGGAGTGCTGTTTTACGTGGCGTGTCCTAAACTTAACGCACAACCCTGGAGATTCGCCTTCTCTCTTAAATACGCCTTAAAACGGTTGTTTTTTTTTGGCTACGCAGAGGACCGGAAGTCGTGAGCTGCTTGAGCCACATGTAAATGAATCGTTTCGGACCACTCCCAAGTGAATGGTGCTCAGACAACTTTCCTCATTTGCATGAACTTGTACATATGACGCCATCCTCCAACTTCAATCATGACATTAGTCCGAACTGTCCGACTTGTATAAACCATAGAAGACTCTGAACATATATTACTTTAGTGCCCCCGCTTTTCAATGTAAGGGAAAACAGACAAACTATACTTCATGGTAGTTTTATCTAGGAAATTTTAACGAAACTCATGTGACAGCCCATGCAGAAATGGAAACTTTTAAGCGAAGATGTGGCCGCAATCACTACAAAACTGAACTGAGAGATTAAGCGTCTAGCAATCCGTACCATAGAAGATACTTATAGTAAAATGTTTTAGCAATCCCACGAAGAAATAATTAATCAGGTGATTCTGATGAAGAGTTTTGAGTTGGAAGTAGGTTAGGTTTGGCGGATTCAAGTTCCGCAACCCGGTTGTCGATGCTTCTCCCTAATCTAAACTTTACTCCAAAAGCTCAACATAGATATGATTAAAACGGCGAGACGAATTAGTTTCTTGATGACCGTCCGTTCGTTCAAACTAAAACTTGAGAAATATTGATGAATTGAAACGATAAACGTAGTTCCCTTTCACTCTGAGGTTCGGGTTGGTGGAAACAGTCTAATTTCCTTCCCTCAAAACGGTATTATATGAAATAACATAGACCAAGCTAAAAACCAATTTCGAGGTCTCCAACTCGTCTGTAGATCCACCGTCCTTTTGTAGAAATTTGCCACTTACATATATTGAGAATAGTATTGCAGTTTCACATGCTCATGCCCTCTAACAAATTTCAAGACAGGCATTGCATTTAACTATAACGATGATTATTTCATTCAGATAAATTTTTCTATGTGGTATCATTAATTTGTGGTAACTCTAATCCCATATGATCAAATTCGATACATACTATATCTTACCCGATGTACCGAATATGAAGGTCTCTAAGCCAATTTCATTAAAAATTTTGCCTAAAAAAAAATATAAATACACGAGGAAGGTCCGATACATACCCTCTATGCCAGATGGCGCTACTATCGCTATAGACGGCTTTCGTCAATTTTTCAGTCTTATCGGACTTGTAGATTTATTTTGAGCACGTGTGAAATGGGAGACTCCCATTAGTGGATTTTGGAGACATGCATAAATAGTATTAACTGTCGGTGAATCAATTATTGTATTTCTTTAGCTCTCAAAGCCTTTTTCTTTCGTATGCCAGAAGATCAATTTGAGCATTACCGCATATAACTAATATTGCATCGCCTGACACTCATCACTAAGCTGCTACAACTCTGAGAGCTGCTCTGCACATCTGCCCAGATCTCAGCTTCGTATAATAGAACGCTGTTAACCCCTTGCTGGGGTACCCTATGTTGGCCATTAGTCTGTTAAGTTAGGAGGTGATTTCCAGAAGATCAGTTTAGGGTCCAGTTTTATGCCTAGGTAGTTTATATCTTTTTGTGCTCTAAGAATATCCGTAGTCGTTTGCATACTTATTTCGAGGGGTCTGTGCTTATTTGTTAGCAGTAGTAGCTTTGTTTATTCCATAGCGAGCTGGAGGTTGTATGAGTCGAGCCATATTTGCGTCCGTATTATGACCTGATAAAGCTTTGTTCGCGTTTCTTTTGTGTTTTTTTTATGCTGTAATTACTGCTGAAATGTCGTTCGCGTAGCCAATTAAGTACAATTCGTCTGGCATTCCGAGTTTTGGTATGGCTCTAGTCTGGGATTAAAACGGATGCTTTTGCTGCTCCTGACGTGATCGCTATCTGTCGTGACCCCTGTCTAGTTTGGTAAAACAGTTTCCTGTTACTAAGGTAGCTCCGCACCACAGCTCTGAAGTAGTCGGGAATTTTCTAGCTTTTTTCAAGAACGTCGATCATTTCCACGTATCTAGTGCTATTTCGGACATCTAAAGTCGCCAGCAATACTATTCTTTTGTATTTATTCCATCTACGCTGTGCGGCTTCTACACTTTCATTGACACATTTTATAGTAGATAGATAGATAGTAGATGTGTCAAAAAGACCTAAATTACATATTGAGCTTGAGAAAGCTGCCAGCGTGACAGTTGCGTGCTATTATTTCAAAGAAAGTTTTGACTCTGTTCAAACCCAATCCCAAAGATTTTGCACGCCGTGTCGTGACCATTGACTAAACATGGAACCTTCGGTACACATCGACAGCCCGCCCAGGTCCATCTGCTAGAAAGGTAATAACCACCATACACCAACTAGAAAAGGTCGATGTCGTCACAGCCAAATTGCTCGAACTTGACCACGAACTGCAGCCCCCATATACCCTAGATTTCACTCTGTTCGTCCACTTTTTGTTTCCAAACATAAAAGAAACCACATGTCAGACAGAAGCTACTGAGGTCTACTATTGGAAGAATTTAAAGCATCGCTCGGTGAAGTGTATCGAACAAATAGAAACTATGCTGAGAAATTAGCCCTTCCATTTTCCAAAACTTTATTCTTCATTTGTAGACTAAGCATGTATCGGGTAGCCCTCGTATGTGCATATGCTCCCAAAAATATTTAAACATCAAATTTTTTATGTCTGCACTTCTCTACTATTTTACCAACATTAATAATTCATAAAACTATTCGGAAATACCGCAATAATAGACACTCAACTATTTTTATGAAATCAACAAATCTGCATAAAATTGAATCAGTTGCACCCCACGCTGTGGCACGCAGCACTATGGCTTGCCACCTACTTGGTATAATTTTCCACCTACTGAGACACAGTGCTACGCCTCTTCGGATGGGTTGCGCTGAAGCACAGCGCCGATCCATGTAACAATGTGGCACTAAAAGCAGACAAATATGCAACATTTTTCCTATACACATACATACATACTTATGCATTTATGTGTATGCGAGTTCGTGAAAAATAAGCAGAATTGAAGTTAACTTCATTGAAATTTATTGACACCACACGGCGACGCCTTTGTTGCATGCCTCATTTGCAACGATAATTAGCACGCAAAAATGCTGCAGCAAACCATAAGCCAACACACACACGCACATACTTATGTATGCGCACAGACGTTCGTCGGCGGCGGCGAAGGCATTGAAAGCGTCACGCAGCTGCCAAACGAAATGAATACGAACGAGTTCGGCGCGACGACGAGCTGCGCGCGGCTGTTGTTTTAAGAAACGCAAAAAGCTGTAAAAAAGTTTCCTTGCAACGTAACATGTGTTTATTATCCGCCGACGAAGTGTGAATGCGTTTTAGCACTGGTGACAACAACAATAATGCCAACAAAAGTGAGCAAAGTGGCAACTAAAGCCCACAATGGCAAATATGCAAAGACAAGTTGTCAACATCAGCGCTCAAGATGCAACATATCGCCGCTTGCAACTTGCCGCAGGCCGCATGCCGCAGCGCGTACAATTTTACAGCCATATTTGCGTAAATATGCATTTCAGCAATGGATTTCGCGCGACGCATAACTCCATTTGTTGGCATTTTTTATAGCCCATTCCGCGCTGCAGTGTTTTTGCTTACTTGTTGTTGTTGTGTTTTTCGAGATATTTTTGCATTTTTCACACACAAGTCGCAGTTTCTCGGTGCAGTCCGTTATGTGACACTATAATGCGCGAAGTTTATGGATTTGAATTAAAAGATTATATTTTTTAATTATATAAGATACTTATAACAGAGCTTTAACGGTTTTGTTACTGCTCTTTGGCCTTGCGATTAGTAGCTCCGTATAACGGTACATTTGCAGCGGAGTATGCTTCTCTTTTCAGAAAATTAGTTTCTCCACTACAAACTTTTCGTTGGAATGTATTTTATTGCAGGTAACACCTGTGTAAGAGCCTAAAAAAGACGAATTTTGCGAATTTAAGAACTGTCTGTCTGAGCTGTTGTTTTACAATTTTAGGAGCATACTATAACATGAAAATTCCACGGCATCCCATTATTCGATTTTTATTCAACATAGTTCCCTTGCAGGGTGATACACTCATTAGATAAAGTCTATTGTACCCTCTTCTAAGTTACAACGACTCACTTAGTTAACACTGATTATAGCGAACTTCCAACTTTTTGATACTATTTTGATAGGACGATTTGTCCTCTGCTTCAAATTAGGCCTCACTTTCTGCGGCCACCCTTTCATTTGACGAAAATTTCTTCCCAGAAAGCATTATTTTCCTTTGCCTGAGGACAGGAAATAGTCGCTGGGTGCCAGATCTGTAGAATCCGGTGGAGGCGATGGCAATTCAAAGCCCAGTTCATGGATTTTTGTCATCACTTTCACTGACTTGTGACACTGTCTTGGTAAACATCACTTTCTTTTTCTTCAAATTCGGCCGTCTTTCGGCGCTTTCGTCCTTCAAACGGTCCAATAACGATATATAATCAACGCTGTTGAGAGTCCTTCTTTTTTCACGGTAGTCAATAAAAATTCTTTCATGCGCATTCCAAAATGCAGACGCCATAACCTTATTAGCCGACTGTTTTTCTTTAGAGCGGGTTGACTCGCCATAACCTTATTAGCCGACTGTTTTTCTTTAGAGCGGGTTGACTCGGATGACTGTCGGTTGTACCTCGGAATGAAATGATGGAGCATGTTTCATCCATTGTCACATATTGCCTCAAACACTCAGGTTTATTACGCTTGAATATCTCCAAACACTGCACCGAATCTACAGCTCGTCGTTGTTTTAGGGCAAAAGTGACCTCGTGCAGCAAACACTTTGCAAGGAGCTTTCATATACTCTAATATTCGTGAATGATATGATATACACGATCAGTTGTTATCTTTACAGTGTTTACAGTGCTTGCAAGCTCGAACAACTACTAATGACCCGACAGCTGACTATACACTCGTCTTCCCAAGGCCAGAGCTAACTAAATGTCTTATGGATTTAATTCGAGTAGTGCCATCTATGTGTCAAGCCGAGGTCGTTTTAATTGATCTGTCATAAAACAGGTTAGCTTATATTGGTCGGCTGTCATACCATACATGAACCGACTGATCCTTAGTAATGCCAGATGAAGATTCTGTCCTTTGAACTGCAAAGATTCTGGACAACTAGAGAAAGTTGGACAGAAAGTCTCTTACTTCCCTATACTTGTTACGTGTATAGTGGTTACCTATGCCCATCCGGCTCGCATGTGATTCCATTATGTTCTGCCATGGTTTTGGCCAAGACCCATCCTGCTGTTTCTTTTTCCGAATCCGTCTGTTAGTTTTTGGGAAATTCCAGTACGTATCGTTTTTAGCTACTTTCATATTTCCATTACTCGTACGGTAGCCAGACGGGAGCCACTTTTCGCAATCTCATCAGCTAACTATTTCGTTTCCGGGAATTCCTTTGTGTTCTGAAACCCAGTATATATACAGTCGCTTTCCGGCAGCCGCTACATCTTCTGCCTCCCTGCTTCGAAGGACATTTTCGGACATAATGCGGTATTAGATTAATGACTTAATTGCCGACTTGCTATCGACTTATATATTGACGCCTTTTATGTTTTTCCCGCGTGGTTACCTACCTCAGAACTTTCCTGACCTCAAAGGCTTCCACCTGGAAGACACTGCAGTATTCCGAAAGCTTCAAGTTCACCTAAGATCCAACTCCGAGCAAAAATTCTGGCATCCATTGCATTAATAATTTTTGATCCGTTTGTGTAGATGTTGTAAAATTCGATAGCGGGTAGCAAGCTCATGCAGCATCCACTTTCTTTTAGGGTGATTTGAAACCCAAATAATGCCCCCTTCTTATCGAGCTGTGCCCAAAGCTCCATGTGGAAAATTGACGTAACACCTGATTTTCCACTGCAATTTCCATTGGTTGTACGTTGAGTGACCTAGCTAGTGCAACCGATGGAAAAGTTCTATCTTTTGACATTTGATTTGACAGTGATCGGATCGGAAAAACCTTTCGAATTGACGAACTTTGCTGGAAACACATCCCATGGTTCGATCAATAGATTATGCTCTATAAGCAAAGAGTAACTCTTCTGATCAAAATACGTGATAGTATAATAAATATTCCTCTGTGGTGGAAATTGGTAAACATATTGCTTGCATCTTTTTCGTAATAGTCATAAAAACAATTCCTATGGAACTCATCACAAGGGAACCTAGTTTTCGAGCACTTATTAAATATACTAGTTCTGATGCTTTACCTGCAAACAGTGGAGTCTTGATATATCAATGTTGGCTTCAATATGCCAAAACCAACCTTAGCTCAGCAAAACATCATAAAAACTGGTTGAATGAAGAATCAAAATCTATTTAAAATGACATAAGGACTGCCAGACCAACTGGAGACTTGTCTTTAATTCGAATAGTATCAGCAAGCGGACTCAATTTAAGAATTAATTGAATTCATTAGCTCTCCTCTTAAATAACTTCCTTTAGTTCGTCACCACAATGACTGGACCGACCGATCAAAATGACCGACTTTCGCTCGATTTGTTCCAGAGCTAAAAATACATACTACATATGTATGTATATGGTATATAGTCCATGCAACTCTAATGGCTTCACATTTTTCAAAAATTTCAAGAAAATGAGTCAGTTAATTTTAATTTAATATTATTGTAATTACCTCTCGTAATTTTTATTCTAATTTTTTTACTATTTAAACTCATTCTCTCACTCACTGAAAACCTGTCTTTCAACGCTGCTATTTCCCATTTGTGGCTATTTCGAGCGCGTGCACTCATTCGACGGCTTGCAAATTGCTTACGCTATTCTTTATTCTTCTCAGTCCACACGTTGACGTTAACAAATGACAAATTTATTTGCGCTGTCATTTGTTTGCCGTCGCCATGTGTTAAACGATGCACGGGAAACTGACAGAAATCACGGCGTAGCGGTAAAAAGCAAAGAAAAATGCGGCAAAAAGCACAATAACAAATAACAAAAGATTTATTCAAAAGCAACGACAAGTTGGAAAACTCTATTTCGGGAACTCAATGAAATTTACATTTACAGATGAAATATTGAGACAAAAAAAATGCATTAAAATTAAGAAATAAATACTCGTTTGCAAAAAAAAAAACAATAGTAGGAAAAAAATTAAAAATTGCGATCAGCGGACAAAAATTATCTGGTTTTGAAGACTTAGTCCAGAGATGAAAAGTTTTGTATCATAAACCATAGGATTATGTTATAACTTTCGGCCTGTTTATTATCTGGAAGAAAACTAAACTCATAAAGGTTTCTAAATCAAAAAAGTTTATTATTTTTGTTTGAGAAATGCTGTAGAGTTGACATTCCTCTATATTCGAATGAAATCAACGCTGTCTCCGCCGAGGATTTCAGAAACTGAGGCTTAGAATATACGGCACTCCACTAAACCTGAGAAGGTTCCCAGTTACTGAGGCGGGTAGTGCGAATATTCTTAAATTTCTTTATCCGCATAGGCACTGCTTACACGGTTATAGCGGAGTTTTCAACAGCATGCCAGTCGTCCAAGTGTACCCAGGTCCTTCTCCACCTAGTCTTTCCAACGGAGTGGAAATCTTCCTTTTCCTCTGCTTCCCCCGACGGGTTTTGCGGCAAATACTCTCAAAACTGGAGTTTTTTAATCCAGCCAGCGATGCCGCTATCTCTAAATTCGCTAAACTATGTCAATGCCGTCATCGTTCCATCGACTGTGGTATTCACCGTTACCAATGCGCACAGAATCATAAATCTTAAACATAACCTTCCTTTCAAAAACTCGTAACACCGACTCTTCAGGTGTTGTCATCCATGCCTCTGCATTATTTAGCAGAACGGGATGATGTGTGACTTATTGAGTTTGATCTTTGTTCGTCGAGAAAGGACTTTACTTCTCAATTGCCTACTCAGTCCGAAATAGCACCTATTGGCAAGAGCTATTCTGCATGGAATTTCGAGGTTGACGTTGTTGTTGGGATTAATGCTGGTTCCAAGATAGACGAAATTATCTACGTCTTCGAAGTCATCTACAACTTCAACTGTCAACAGTGACGTAGAGGCCAAGTCACGAGTGGGACAATTGTCTGTTTGATGACAGGAGATATTTCATCTTGCCCTCGTTCACTAGCAGACCCTTTTGCTCCGCTTTTTTGTCCAACCCGGAGAAAGCCGAACTAATGGCACGGTTGTTAAGGCTAATAATGTCAATACCATCAGCATACGCCAGCAGTTGTACACTCTTGTAGAATTTCGTACCTTCTCTATTCAGATCTGCAGCTCAAACTATGTTCTCCAGGAATAGATTGAAAAAATCGCGCGTTAGGGAGTCGCTTTTTCTTAAACCTCGTTTGGTGTCGAATGGACCGGTGAGTTCTTTTCCGATCCTGATGGAGTATTTTGTATTGGTCAACGTCAGTTTACATTACCATATTAGTTTTGCGGGCTCAACACACATTAGCTCAGAAAAAAAGTGAGTGTGTAATTTACAAGCCGAACACATTATTGGTGCATAAATCTTTACGACTGAAATTAAGTCAATCCTGGAAGTGTAAGTGGTTTTGAAAAGGTTTTGAAGTCGGCACTAAAAATAATCTTAAAGTTTAATTGATATACTACCAACCAGTTGACATTGCAGTGGAAAAAAGTTACTGACGCAAGATAACGCGACCCACCAAAAAAAATTTCGACATGTACACGGACGGACCAAAAATGTGGGCGCCGGCATCTAGATTTCAGGCGACCCTTCAAACTACCGGAACAATGTATATGTAGATATGCTGCCGGAAAATGACTGCATTTATACTGTGTTCGTGGAACAATGTCCACCAACAACATTCCGGGAAATGAAAAACCAATAAGATTGCCAAAAGCGCAATACACTTGGCTATCGAACCAGTTCAGAATAAACGCAACAATTAAATTTCCGAAAGGACCGATATAAGGATAAAGGTGGGTTGACTTGCCTTAAAGAAGAATCAACAAGTTCATTGGCAAAGGAACGTAAGGAAACCTCACCTTTGTTTTACTCTCGCAGTCACGAAAAGACGGTTGTTGGCCTAGTCACATGTGCCATCTTACTGGCATCAAATGCGAGCAGTATGGGTATAGAACGTGCAGGGAAATAGGCATGAGAAAGATGCTAGAATTCCTCCTTTGTTTCTGTCCGGCCTTATCTACAACTCGACTTAAATATCTAGAAGCTTCGCAGTACAAGGAACTTGATAAAGTTTTAGAACTAGATATCAGCCTCGATTGAATTTCGTAAACAGCTTTGACGTCCTGCACGGTGTTAACTTCAGCTCATATTAAACCTTAGCCTAACCTAACATAATTGATACATTTTATCAACCTAACCCCAAAGCCAACTGCGTGCGGCAAAAATTCAGTTTAAGGGTCATACGAAGACCATAGACACTCTTATTCAAAAAATACAGTTAGTAGCGGTAGTTAGCTGAGCCCCAAACAATTTTTCGACTATAATGTATTTTCCATTAAAACCGTTACCCCTACACCAACACTCCCATAAGTATAAGTATAGCTACCACTTATTGAAATTTCACATTCTCCACCTCAAATCCCTGCAGACCAAGCGATTTAAAAGTGAAACAGAGGTACAGGAAAAAAACACGAACAACCATAAATTTCGACAATGTTTTGAAAACATTTTAATCTAAACTTTCTATGCAAAATCAATTCAAATTGATTTTATTATCAGCAACGACATCGCCATTTCGCTATTGCCACGATTTCGGGCAGAGTTGTTGCTTGTTTGTATTGTTGTAGTTCAAAGAAGCGACCGACTTTTTAAATTACTTTATGAACTCAATTTGACTGCGGCGGTGTGGGGCTCTGATTGTGGGGAGCGGTGGCAGTGGTGGAACATAGGTCGCCCCAGCGGCTATTAAATGCAATAAAAAAGGTAACTGGCTCTATTTCAGTTCCCCAGCGTATAATAATACGGTGGGGGCGACAGAAAAAGGTACAGCGTGCAACAATGATGGAGAGTGGTGATAGTGGTGGAGAGAGCGACGAGAGGCGGGCGAACGCGTTGACAGAATGCAAAAGCGAGACACAATGGAAGCGTAGAAAATGAAACTGTCCAACTTAGTAGTTATGTGTTCATTCGAATAACCGTAACCCGCAAAAAGAACAAAAAAAAGTATTGACAAGGATCAGAAACATATACATTTTTAAGTAAGAGAGTGTATGCGGGTGTGTGTGTGATTAAGGGACATGCCGACATGCAAAACTTCAGCAAACTGCCGAAGCGCGCCGATAAGGACATGCAACAGCGCAGAGCGTGGCCCCGAAAAGTTGAGTGGAGGGAAGCCAAAAAATCAGAAAAAAGAATGCCATGGCAGTCGAACTCAAAAGCGAAATGGTTAAAAAGCATTTAAAGCCATTAGCATGAAAAACACATTTTTCTTCATACAAAATGATTTCGATAACCACCTCCCTCCCCTGTAAAATAAATACAAGTATTTGACAATCTGTGCGAGCGCAAGGTTTTCGGATTGAGCGGCATGTGGAGCATGAAAAGACGTAGCGCAGGCAAGGTACGAACGGTGTGGTGTCTAAAAAGTCAAGCGAAAGGAGACGGAGAAATATGTTGCGAACTCGAACTTTTTGCTATTGTTCCTTTTTTAATTCTTCTTCCACTATTTTCCAATGCAAGCACAAAAGGTGTACCGAATATGCATTGGTTGCAATATTGCGAGGCAAGCAGCCCATTGTTTGGTGAGGAAAAAATTACATGCGCCGACATGCTTGTGCCTCAGGGAACTGTCAAAAGCCACGCGCAAAGTTGGGTAACTGTTTCTATAATATTAAAAAAGAATTACAAGCAGTTCCACAGAGTGCAGCGAAAGATAGCATAAAAAAGTGAAACCAATATCGATATAATAATCGGTGTTTATGTCATAGTTATTACTAGGCAAACTTTTCATAATTCTAGACATTCCATATAAACATCTAGCGGTCTTCAGACACACCTGAAACTTAAAAAAAAAGTTACTTAGCTCGAAAATTCGATTGTTGGATCGAACGGATTTGTGTTAAAACCAAATTTTGTTCAAACACATAGATTTCTCCAATGAAGGTCAACCAAAACTGCTTTTTAAGCTTCGGTAGCACTTTTCTTTGACCAAAATCGTATTTTTTAACTTTCATGTATTTCATATAATAATAAATATAAATCTCGGCTATAATCGCGTAAGCGGTGTCTACGCCAATTAAGAAGAAGAATAAATATAAATAATATAATGTCTTCTTCAAAATATCCATACCAAACCAAGAGATCTTTAGAATGTAATGCTTTCTCAGAGATCGTTAGAGTAAAGTTAAAACAGCTCATCAAGAGCTTGCGATATTTATCCTTCGCTCCAAAAAAGATCAATGAAGACCTACATATATATACTAGAAGAGTATGATGAGATATTTGTTCGTAGAGCGAACTTCTTTATAAGACACTTAGTTGCACAAAGTATTCTTCAAACAGGTTTTAGGGATGCTGTCGAGTAACAGTCCTTAATCGGATGAAAAATTCAAGTCTGTTCAGGTTTTGTAGACCCGATTGTCGTGGAAACAAGCGTAAACATTTCATCGGCAGCATAAGCGATCAATTGAAAAGTCCCCGACCTACCATATTAAAACGTTTTTTTCGGCACAGTTTATTTTCTTTATTTAACATAGCTCACAAAGGTGATACACTGTTGTTAGCGAACTTTTTGATACCATTTTGGAGTACGATTTGTCCTTTTCTTCAAAATAGGTCTCAGTTTCGGCGATCACTTCTTCATTGGACGAAAACTCCTTCAAATCGAGCATTCTTTTGAGATCAGAGAACAGTAAATAGTAGCTGGGGGCCAAATCTGGGGAATATGGTGGATGCGGAAGCAATTCGAAGAACGATTCAAGGATTTTTGTCTTCGTTTTCACTTACTAGTGGCAGGATGTATTGTCTTGATGAACGAGTACTTTCTTTTTCTCCAAATGCGGCCGTTTTTCATCAATTTCGATCTTCAAACGATCCAATAACGGTATATAATAGTCGCTGTTGATGTTCCTTTCTTTTCAAGGTAGTCAATATAAATTATTCCATGCGCATCCCAAACTGCAGCCACCGTAACCTTGCCAGCCGACTGTTGCGTTTTCTCATGCTTTGGAGCGGGTTCAACCTGTGCAGTCCACTCGGAAGACTGTCGATTAGAGTGAAATGTTGGAGTCATGTTTCATCCATTGTCACATTTTGATGCAAAAACTAGGATTTAATTCACTTAAATATTTCCAAACACTGCTCCGAATTACAAACTAGTCGTTGTGTTTGCACCCACTTTGCACGGAGCTTTCTTCGAACCAAATATTCGTGAAATATATGATGTACACATTCAATTGATATCTTTAGAGTGTTTGCTATCTCGAACAACTTCACTTTACGGTCATCCAAAATTATTTTGTGGACTTTTTTGATGTTTTCGTCGGTCGCAAGCTTATATCAAGTGGATTGAATTTTAGTAGCGTCATCTATATGTTAGGCAGGGGACTTATCTGTTGACCTGTTACTTAGTCTTAGAGGCTCTTGTTGTTGAGATAATCCTAAATTCGCTATCGCATGGATTTTGGCATCAATTATAATTTATATTCACCAGTAAGCCAAGTTATCTGAATCTCTCATGACTATAAACAGTAGGGCCATTCCTCTCACAGGCGAGCAGCATAATATTACTTCCTATGTGGGTCTATTAGAATTGTATAATTCCAACAATACTTAGATTCATTTGAAAAATAATAAAACCAAGATCTCACATACTTTAATCGACGCTTTCGAAATCTCGATAACTGTAACTCATAACACTCCCCACGTCAGTTCGTGAATTCTTTGGTAGTAATGTAAAAAGATCGGGAAATATCGTGCCACCAAATCGAATCAGGGTTTAACGACTTTCGAAATTTTTTCTTGTTTTTAAAAATCTTTAAATGCATATTTTCCTTTACTACTTTTACTTTATTTCTCCTAGCGCCTGAACATCCGTTCTTCTGTCATTTTCCGACAAGTAACAAAATACCGTTTCTTTAGTTTTTTTTGCTTCATTCTACCGTAATTGTTTAAGTTAAGTTACCTATTTTGTTGACAGTTTTCTCCGCAACCCAAATCAATGTTTTGTTGACTGCTTTTTTTATTTTTTTGTTGAAGACAGTTTAAAAATTCCATTTGCTGGTTGTCATAACAGTTCTTCGCTTAGCGTTTTGCTGCATTTGTTTACTTTGCAACGGAAACGGAAATTTGTTAAAAATTGATAGCGGCACTTTTTCCACTTATTCTCAAATATTCATGCCACAATGTTTTTCTTTCGCCATCAACCAAAATTCCAAGCAGTTCCCAATTGTCGTACAGCGAAAGTCACTCATACTGGCAGCCGCGCTCGTGGCCTCACACTATGCTCTGTCATCCCACTGAGGCGCGTGTCGGGTTTCTTCTGCATTTTCGCCTACAAGCAACTGAAGCAGTAAAAACACAAGCAACAAAATTGATTGAATAAAGTTGTCAAGTTCTGTTTTGTTGTTGTGAACAAACCGTTAGCTAACTAAGGGGCACCGCAAAAAAACGAAAAACGCAAACAACAAAAGTACTGTGAGCACCGCTCCTGCCATCGATATCCAATGTAAATATGTCGCTTGCCAACTAACATGCCGTTGTAACGGCAAATAGCTCTCCGGAGTGACATTCCAAAACGCCTCAAGGTATGCAACGAAACAGCAAATCAACTGTTGGTTCCTTTTATTGCCCGATTGAGGTGCGTTCTATGAATGGCTGCGCGCGTATTTCACGCAATGTGTTGTGCTGTGTCGAGCTCCAGTCGTGTTCGGTTGTTGTAGCAGCGAAATCTGTCAACTGTGCCTTGATTGAATGCTCAAACGACCCGCAGCTGCGTAAAGGTTCCACTGTGCCGCCGGAAAAAATGTGAAAATGTTTGCGAAAAGTTGCACTTTGTTCGCTCGGATCCATTGGCAATGTGTCATTTCTAGCAAATCTTTTTCGTCTACCACTCTTATTGTAGTTTCTTTTTTATTTCGGTAGTCTTCACAACTGTTTGCTTTCATTTGTTGCGGCCCGTGCCAAGTTCGAAGTTTTGCAATTTCTCAATTTTACAATTTGGGTAATCAATTACTTTCACTGCTGCTTTGCAAGTTGTTAATTTACCGATATTTTTCAAAGTTGTTTGACTTTTCTTTTCACTTCGTTGACAGTTACAAATGTCAGTGCGGAAAATTCGAAGTGGTTGCGAAGATTAGGTCTTTTGCAGAGATTTTACTATTTATTTTTTCACTACTGAAGAAAACGCCATTCAGAATTTTTGTTGCATTTAAGTGTATTTGCTTATACTTAAAAAAGTAACTGAAATTCTCAAGAAAACAAGAAAAAACGTTAACTTCGGTTGCACCGAAGCTAAATGTTAGTAACTATGTGTTCAGTTTGTGTGGAAGCTATATGCTATAGTCACCCGATCTTATCAATTTCTTCGGAGATTACATTGTTGCTTTGGGAAATAATATATACCAAATTTCGTGAATATGTCTTGTCAAATGTGAAAGTTGTCCATACAAGAACTTGATTCCGATCGTTCAGTTTGTATGGCAGCTATATGCTATAGTCAACCGATATGAACATTTTCTTCGGAGATTACATTGTTGCTTTAGAAAATAACATATACCAAATTTCGTGAATATATCTTGTCAAATGTGAAAGTTTTCCATACAAGCATTTGATTCCGATCGTTCAGTTTGTAAGGCAGCTATATGTTATAGTGGTCCGATATCGGCCGTTCCGACAAATGAGCAGCTTCTTGAAGAGAAAATGACGTTTACAAAATTTCAAAACAATATCTTAAAAACTGAGGGATAGTTCGTATATATACAGACAGACGGACATGGCTAAATCGACTCAGCTCGACATACTGATCATTTATATATATACTTTATAGGGTCTCCGACGATTCCTTCTGGGTGTTGCAAACTTCGTGACAAACCTAATATACCCTGTTCAGGGTATAATGAGAAAATATCTATGAAATGTATCGGATGAATCAAAAAAAGTAAATCTCGTTGTATATCTCGTACAGCTCATCGTTCCTTCAACTGTGGTATTCGCCGTGGCCAATGCGCAAAGTACCATAAATCTTTCGGAGAACTTTTCTCTCGAAAACTCGGAACGCCGACTCATCAGATGTTGTTATCGTCCATACCTTTGCACCATATAGCAGGACGGGGATGATGAGTGACTTGCAAAATTTGGTCTTTATGCGTCGAGGACTTTACTCCGAAGTAGCACTTGTTGGCAAGAGTTATTCTGCGTTGGATTTCCAGACTGCCATTGTTATTGCTGTTAATACTGGACTTCGAAGTTATTACTGTCAATAGGGACGTGGGAGCTAAATCGCAAATGCGACGACTGTTTGTTTGATGACTGCACATATATACATATGCCGCCTTGCCCTCGTTCACTACCAGACCCATTTTCTTCGTTTCTTTGTCCAACCTGGAAAAAGCAGAACTAACTGCGCGGTTGTTATGGCCAATGCTATCATTGTCTTCTGCAAACGCCAGCACTTGTACACTCTTATTAAAGGTTGTACCTATTCTATTCACCTTTGGAGCTCGAATTATTTTCTCCAAGGATAGATTGAAAAAGTAGCAGGAAAGAGAGTTGCTTTTGTCTTAAACCTCGTTTGGTAATGAACTCCTGGGGAGGTCCTGACGGAGCTTTTGGTATTCCTCGAGGTCAGTTTACATAGCCGTATTAGTTTTTTAGGGATACAAACCGTGAACATTGACCGTCGGTGTATTGCTGCGAAATGTGAAATGTGATGTAAGGCTCAGGAAAGCTGGCAGCTTAGGGAAGATAGGTATATAAAGTTCTCCGAATAAGGAAACACCGAAATTCTCTTTTCCTTTAACACAGAAGCTACTCGTGGCGTCTTTTTATCTTATCACACGCGACCGACGAGAAATATATGGCTGAAGAGGAGTCGCTGGAAAAGATTTGCTTTTCAGGAATGGTTCGAAGATAGGAGAACAGTTAGGATGTGGCATTTTTTATAAGTAGCTCCCAGTCATTCTTAGCCTTAGGCTACCGCACCAGTGTAGTGTTTTTCAGGCGGAAATGACTGGTATCAATACGTAATAGACGTACAGCTAGGAAGTGCAGCCTCTTTCAGGAAGTTGACCATTTACCCTGACAGCAGAGCGGCGATGCTAGAGCTGAAGTCGCTAACTGTGTGCTCAAATCTAGTCAGGGAAAATCTAATCTCACTAGAAATAACTTCAAGTTACTTCATCATCAGACTTGTTTAGGTGCCTGGTCGTAGCAGAATCGCTGGCAACAACAAAGCCGATGAGCTAGCCAGCCGACATTAGCCTCTTCATTATCAGACTCGTTTTGATGCGTGGTCATTAGCAGACTCAAAAAATTTGTGATAGGCTGAAACACTTTGTCGATTTCTAAGAGTCGTACGATCCATTATATAGGATTTTTAGGTACCACAACGGGCCGACGTTCCAGGGTGTCTAAATGACAACACTATTAGAATCGACATCCTAACCTAGCCTATCCCAAACCTACAAAAATTTAACAATTGGGTCAGAGACTACTCGCGTGTACGAAGAACCAATAGAATTAGCATAAATACGAACACAATCTGGATAGTATTTGTTTATCCGAATAACGAACGAAGAAAAAGACAGTGCAAGACAGTGCATACGTGTCACAAGTCATTGTAAACGATGATAAAAATCAGTGAATTGGGCTTCGAATTGCCTCCGCATTCACCGTATTTCCCAAATCTGGGCCCTGGCGACTATTTCCTGGTTACAGATCTCAAAACTCGCTGTAAAAAAACTTCGTCAAATGAGGATTATTTTAAATCGAAAGAGAAATCGCACTACAAAGATGGAATCGAAAAGTTGGATAGTCTCTATCATCAGTGGTTCACAGTTGAAGGGCGCTATGTTGAATCAAAAGAAACCGAGTTTTGCCAAAAAAAAATGTTTTTTACAATAACAGGCCGGGGAATTTTCAATTGACCTGTTCTTTTGTGATGATATTTATCGTTTTTTCTATAACAAGAAAGACAGTTTTCCACATAACCTGTTTAAAGTAATTTTCAGGATGGCACTATCGCTAATTGGGAAAACTTTCATTTGTTGACTTGCCATTCAATTATAGTTACTCATATGCAATGATATAAAGTTTAGAGCTGTAGTATGAAAAAACAAAAATCAATAAGAGTAATACCAAAGATATGCATACATACATATGTATAAACAAAAATCACAAAAAAGAATTATTCAAAATTTGTGGGCGAGTATCCTGTTCCTGTAACCCACACACATACAAACATACTTAGATATGTATTTAAAATACACTCATTAAGCTATGCGTTAAAGAGAAATAAATAATTGTTGTTGCACAGGATCAGAAATTTAACGAACAGCAACAACAACTACAACCAACGCCGAACCGCAGACAGTTGTACACTGGCGATTACGTGTAATTACAGCTGCAACAGCAGAAAAACTGAAAAAATTATAATTATTGTTTTTATTTTTATTTATTTTTTTCACATACATACATACTTACATATATACACCGTTAAATGAACGCGTTATTTTTAAATGCTTTATGTGCTGTAAGAGAGGCCGCAACGCCGCCGCCAATTCAATGGTCAGCGGCGCTGAACATAAATTTTGCGCTCATTTCCCTTTGACCGAAAAGCCAAAGGATTTATTTGCCACAAGATGCGTAAATATGTTGGTGTAGAGAAATAAATATAAATTTGCTACGATGTTTTTTTGCATTACTGTGTTTTTTGTATATTAAATTGCAATGATGAGTACAAATAAAAATAAAAAAAAATTGCAAGGTTTGAGGTTTTTGCAGCTCTTTTCAAATAAGGTAAAAAAATTATTAAAAACCCCCCCACAGAAGCATTCGTCATAGCTTGAAAGGGTATAAAAATATATTTAAATTGATTTAGATTGTTCAGTTTGTATGACAGCTATATGCTATAGTGCTCCGTTGCAAAAAATTTGGATCAGAGGTTATAGGTTCGTTTTAAATAATTATTTATGCCAAATTTCGTGAGGATATCTCGTCAATCTAAAAAGTTTTTCATACAAAAACTTGATTGCGATCGCACAGGATGTATGGCAGATATATGCTATTGCGGTTCGATCTAAAAAATTTTTTCAGATGTTGTGGCATTGTCTTGAAAAATAAGCCATGCCAAATTTCTTGAAGATATTTCATCAAACTAAAAAGTTTTTCATATAAAAACTTGGTTGCGATGGCACATTTTGTATGACAGCTATAGGCTATAGTGGTCCGATCTGAAAAATTTCTTCAGATATCATAGCATTGTATGCGAAAATAATTCTCGCCAAATTTCGTGAAAATATCTCGTCAAATGACAAAGCTTTTTATATAAGCGTTAGATTTTGATCGCTCACTTTGTATGACAGCTATATGCTATAGTTGTCCGATATCGGCGATTCTGAGAAGAGAGTGGTTCCTTAAAGAAAAAAGAACGTGTGCAAAATTTCAGAACAATATCTCAAAATTTGAAGGACTAGTTCTCGTTATATAGATTGGCAGGCATTGCTAATACGACGATGTACTATATACTGGGTAGTCGAAAAAGTATTTTCGTATTCCAAATCAAACTTCAACCTATTTTTTGTATTTATAATGAACTTTAATGAACCAATATAATATAATGTAAAAGTTATTGACAAAATACGAAAAGACTTTTTCGACTACCCAGCATTTTATCGAGTCACCGACATTTCTTCTTGACAAATACCCTGTTAATGGTATGAAAATATAATTCTATAATTACTAGTGTATAAAGGAACTATAAAAAGTAGTAAAAAATATAAATATAAATTCCAAAATATTCGAATGAATGAAAATAAATATTTACCAGAAAGAAAATTGCAAAAATATATTGCAAATACACGAAAATTTGCAAAAATATGCAATATTTCAGTGAATAATAAATTTTAATTAAAGGTAGTAGATTTTACGCCTGTTTGCACAGCTTCATTGATTTTTCTGGCTTACGACAACTGTACTTCTGCATACATACACACCAATCCGGTATTAATATATATATCCTACGCATGACACACACACGCATGTATGTATTTACTTAAAAGCACCTGCTTATAAATATATACATCCAAACTGGTTCGTCCTTCTTCTTCTTTGCCTGAGTTAATAAGGTTGCCATGACTGCTTTTAAGCCTATCCTGCTAAGCATATCCTGTTCCTCATTTAATGGGCGATCATTGTGCTCCTTTCAAGTAAAATTAATACAATGCTTAGATTTGCATTTGCAGGCAATTTTAATTACAGCCTCTTAATTTTGTATGAACCAAGTTGTGTACCTCAATTTAGATGCCTAGATTTGCAATAAATATACTTGTATATATGTATATTTCGTTAATTATACAAGTATACAGTTAGGTATTTTGTTATTCTTGTCATATTGATTTTCAGCCATTGTATTGTAAAGCAAAGCCGATTAAATTCACGTTAACCGCATGGCAGTTATTAACGCCCAATTACATTGGTTCAAATAGATATACCTACATTTAAAGCTATTTTCAGCCTAAGAATAACTGCCACGCCTAGTTTTGGAGAAAATTTGCAAAACTTCGTGACAATCAGAAAATTATCCTCGTTGATTGAAAAACTGAAAGTCAAATGGTTGAAGTTTCTCAAAAGTAGAAAACACTAAGATGAAGCTAGTTTCCCACCGTTCAGCGATAAAGACTAAAGAACTGATATGGACATGCATCAGCTTCTTTGTAGAATATAGTCGGACGATAAACAAAAAGGGAGACCCCACAAACTGCGCCAACTAACGTGAAATAAGCCTCCTCAACATCGCATATAAGGTTCTATAGAGCGTATTGTGTGAAAGATTAAAGCCCACCGTCAATAAACCGATTGGACTTTATCAGTGTGGCACAGTACTGTATTAATTGAAATAATAAAGAAGTCTTTGTAAAACCAACCTCACATCTGTTCACCTTCGAAGACATTTGATTCAAATTATCAAGCTGAATGAAAAACATATGAAAAAAGTCCGAAATTTCAGCGCCGTCCTCGAAGGCACTTAGCGAAGTCAATGAGTGTTTGGGTTGTTGTCTTCGCCAAAGATAAACAAAAAAGGTCATTAAACTCAAGAATGGTTGTTCAACTAGGTAAATGTAATCAAATGGATAAAGGGGTCCACTTTTCACAATGCAAATATTTCTTAACTGATTTTTATGACTTACAACAAGCAAAGTTTCTTGACCTTAGGGCTTGTTGACTTTGTTAAGGGTAAAAGTGTCAATGAGCACACTAAATGTAAGCAAAGGAACCATTGAGTTTAACCAATCATTGAATTGAACCAAAAGTCCTTAAGAGACCTTAGTTACCCCGTTAGCGGGAGACAAATGAGCCATTGACTCGAAAATGGTTGTAGACTTCGATTAATGTAAACAAACGAGTCATTGACCTCGCCAAATGCAGTTGGCCTCACCACAGGTCATTGACCTCAGGGGTTTTCCAACTCACTAACTATAAACAAAAGGATCGCTGACCTACAGAATGGTTGTTGATCTCGCTAAATGGCAACAATGCGTGCATTAACCTCATTAAAGGTTATCCATTTCGGATTGTTGACTTTTCTGAATCTGTTTTTCTTTAAACAAAACTGTTACTGACTTCAGCAGGATTAACGCTCGCTATAATATTTCAAGACCCCAGATTCCGTACTATATGCTTTATAAGCCTTAGCTCGACAATGGTATTTTCAAAACCACATATATTTTAACTCAGATCGACAATCAACTCAGTTATCTAGGTTAACCGGAATCCTTTGGGATTAAACCAAAAATGTGTGTATATTCGTTGAGATTTTTTTTCCAGAGTTGTTTAGTTTGTGTCAGCATTCTCATGACTACACTCTTTAGAAAACTTTAAATGAAATTCTAGCGATTAATTAAAAGTACGAAACCACATTGGCTAATCATTTGTGCTTGCTAAAGATAAGCCATCATATAATACGTTCAATATCTGGGGTCTCCCACTTACCATCATTATATTGATAATGTTATTGTTATTTGATAATGTTTAATCTAGACTATACATGTATATATGTACATATATATTTTTAGATTCCACCCCACCACGCTCAAAAAACTATTTATCTTTATTCAATCGCAATCCTTTAAAAATTCACTTTAATTTCCGCAAAAAATATTTGCATACTTTGGTACACATTTCCTTTGCTCTACTCCAGTGCCTTTATTGTTGTTGGCATTTGCATATTGCGTTGATAAGAAAAAACGCCAATGCATACAAAGTAAGGAAGCGCCTGCACGCTTCATCTGTGGCAAGGACACTAACCGACTTTCACACATATATATATACACATATACATACATACAGACCCTTATATGAATAGCGTACAAAAATGTTATGTTGTTGTATGCGTAAAAGTAAGCCACGAGCACAGTTATTGCTGCAAAAGCCGGTCTGCAGTTGCCCTTTTAACCGCCAAAACGCTTAAAAGCTTAGAAAAATTTATACGAAAGTTGAATGATTTATCTAACTTCTGACTCGTTATCGTTTTGTCATAAATTTCTCAACTGACCTCTTTTGTTTGCAATGCAAAGAGCTGCTTTCTGGGATTATGTGGCGGAATATTTTTGATGTAGAAAATGGGAAGCGGGAAGGGCGATAAGAATTTATCAAAAAAAGAAAAAAATAATAATATTTTTAAAGAGAAAATATTTTTTTGAGGTTTCTGAAAAGTAAATAAATGTTAAAAATATTTATAAAAAATTAAGATTGTATATTTAGTAAAAAAATTTAAATTTATTAGAAACAAAAATTTACTAAAATATTTAAACACAAATTAATTAAAATAATTTGAAAACTATAATTAAAATTAAAAATAAAATTTGAATTAACTTTTTACTTAAATATAAAATTATAATTATCCGATCTAATTAAAAAAAATTGAAGTTGAAACCAAATTAATAAAATTAAAATTAACATTAAATCAAAAGTACACTCCAAATTAAGATTAAAACTGGAATTAAAATAAATTAAATTAATGTTGACATTAAAATTACTATTATAATTAAATCCTATTACAAAAAAATTGAAATGAAATTAAAATATAATTATAGTTGTAATTAAAGTTGAAGTTAAAATTAATATTACAATTCAATACCGTAAAAAAATCTAATTAATTAAAATAGAAAAGAAATTAAATCAGAATTGAAAAATAAACTAAAAATTATATTAAAATTAGAAATAAAATTATTATTAAAATTAGTGTTAAATTGGAAATAAACTTAAAACTGAACTTTGAACTAAATACAAATTAAAATTAAATTCATAACAGAATTATGAAAATATTGACATTAAAAATAACATTAATACTAAAATTAATATGGAAAATAAATAAAATTAAAATTAAAACTAAAATTGAAAATAAATTTAAAAATAAAACTAAAATTGAAATTAAATTAATATTTTAATTTAAGTTCAAATTTGAATTGAAAGTCAAAAAAATAAACAAATTCATATCAGAATTAAAATTCAAATTCAAATTATAATTAATATAAAAATTGATATTGAATTAAAACTAAATTAAAAAAATCAATACTGAAATTAAAAATGAAATTGAAAGTGAAATTAAAATTTAAATCAAATTAATATTAAAACTAAAATTGAAAATAAAATAAAAAAAATTTTACTTAAATTAAAATTACAATTAAATTTAAATCTAGATTTAAAACTAAGATAAAATTGAAATTACTGTTAAAATTAAAAGTACAATCAAATATAAATTAGAGTACAATTAAATTAAAATTACAGATACAAATAAATTAAAATAAAAAATAAAAAAAATTAAAATTGAAATAAAAAAATTGTTAAAATTACAATTTCTGTTAAATTTAAATATAAATTTAAAGCTAAGATTAAAATTGAAATTAAAACTAAAATCAAACTAAAAAAATTAAATATAAATTAGAGTTACAATTAAATTTAAAAATCTAAAGTAAAATTAAAATTAAATTTAAAAGTAAAAAAATTAAAAGGAAAATTTAAATTTAAATAAAAAAATTAAAATTACAATCAAATTTAAATCTAAAATTAAAATCACTGTTAAAATTAAAATTATAATTACAATTAAATTAATATTAAAAATTTTAAATAAAGTTAACATTGAAATTAAATTTAAAATTAAAAGAATTAAAAACTAAAAATTTTTTATCAAAATTCAGCATTAAACTTTAAGAAAATCTATAAACTGAGTTCAAAAATATTTTAATGTTTTAAATTAAAACTTTTTTTAATTAAATTACAAAGTTAAGTAAATAAATATTTGAAAAAGAGTTGCCAAATTCCAAAAAAGCGCTATAAATATAGCTTTTGCAATGCAGATATGCAACGCAGACGCTCTGAAAACCAAACTCCAGCAAATAACTCTGCTTTTAACGGTACTCTTTTGCAACATTTATGTGCAAAAAATGCTTATTTGACTTCAAAATGTAAACTAAAACGTAACCGGGTAGCTTATCCAAGGGATTTACCTGCTAAATTTACTATTTCCACAAAGGATACGTCACACAGCCAAAAAAGGATGCGAATTCACACAAAACAAAAGTGTTTTGCATGCAAAGGAGACTGCAAGTTCTGGCACACACACACACACATACTTGCAAATAAATGTATGCATGTGTGTGTGTATGTGTGGGTAATAGCTGAGTATTTTTTTGTTTTTTGAGTATGTTTAAGTTAGTGCAATTGTACGTGAGCTCTATATAACTAGCAAAGCTTTTCGTTTTTCCACAGACATTTCTATATATAAGTATATAGTTATATCCCTCCATCTGTATTTAAGTTACTAAAAATAGCGCACACCTGCGCGACCGCCCAAACTCTGCAGCGGCTCTCGTAACTGGGTAACCAAAAGTCAGTCAGTCACACACGCACATGCAGACGCAGCAGCAAAGGGCGTATAACTACGGTGAATTCATTTGTGGAACGTGACTTTAAATACTAATTCCCTGCTATGCGTGAATAAACTTAGCTCTGTGAATGTGGTCGTATGCAAGTATATATGTGCGAAGTAATGCAAACTTACATAAATACACAAATATAAGCGTATGTCTCCAAAGGGGTGTATCAAAAAGTAAGCAGCTTCTGAAAATAATACAGAAGGTATTATTTTTTAAAATCCACAAGTGTTGCCACCTATCAAAAAAAAACTTTGGAAGCGAGTTGTTGTGTGGCAGCAGAATTCTGCCGAGCTGACAGTCCTTGAACGGATAAGGAATCCGGATTCATTCTGATTATGTAGACCCAACTGTCGTGGGAACGTCTTATAACCTCTCTTACCCACAACTTTTCAGTATCTTTTAAAATTCTCATGTTCTTTCAGAATTGGCGAAATTCATCAAAAATAAGTATCTCAGAACCCTTTCACCTCTTTCAGTGAGACAATTATTTTTATTCCATCTCTCAGAACTTTTCTGTAAATAAAAAGACGGACAATTTTATAGATTTCTTAAGTTCATCTTATGTCTTTCTCGTTTTTTAGACAAATTGCCAAATAAAAATAGGGTTTATCTGATAAAAACTCTACTAATAAACTTTGTTGAGAGGAATGAAGTTAGATTAGGTTAGGCACGAAGGATGATCCAGAGATTGCCCTTGGACTAATATATCCAGTCCAAATTCGTCTTGTGGTCAATACAAAATTTGCGCAGGCGTTTAATTTCTATTCTCACTAGTTCTGTAGGATATCTGAAAATGTGAGCTCCCAATTGTTCAAGCCTGGTTGATGTTTCCACCTCGTTTACTTCCATACGGCCTCTGCAGCTGGCGTCCGGTAGGCTTTTCAACACAACAGCATTGACACCGATAGGGTAATGCCTTATTAGATTTCCCACAACTAGGGAGAGGTTAGCCTTACTGAGAGCAAAGAGCTCACTCGATCTCTTGCCACTGATCTTGAGCCAAAAGAACCTTGAGACAGCGCAGAAACCGATGGTAATCCAGCGCTGGCCAAGCTCCCGCCAGGATGAGGTAACCACTACAGTAGAACACACGAGGAAGGGGAGCACCGACCCACTTCCATGCTACTGATACTAGGGGACCTCTCCTTGGCAGTTCGTCAGCTTTACAGTTACCTGCAATTTCGCTTGTGGCCTGGCACCCAGACTAGTCGTATCATAAAGTGACTCGATGCCAAAGGTAACAAGGTTAAGGGAAGAATAAGCTTACATTGAGAAGAGTAAAAAATGATAATTTTGTAATCTAAACTGCACTTGGTATAACTTTCATAGACAGCTACTCCAATCTAACCGATTTTGGTCCAGCACTGTCAGGACCGCTGAATTGCAGAACTAACTTTTATACCGGTTAGTCTACATCTCATATTCAGAAAAGGAATAGGATCGAAAATATAAAAGTTAAGTTACGATTTTTGAGAGTTCTTATGAAAGATAGCTATTTGTTTAATATCTAAAATGGGAATCGAAAGAGAGAAAAATGCGAGTTTGACGATCCGTTTGTCGTAATTTCCTTAACAATCTGTAATAGAAATAATTTCAAGATTTCGGTCTTTGGATAGACTGTCATTACCATTAACTTTGAAGAACTTGAAAATTTTATTAAAAATTTTGTAATATAGATTTGGTGTTCCATCTATAATTTTGGATCTTATTTTTGTACCATGAACTAGGAGTTCTTTGGTTTTCAAACGAGAAAAATTACGGAAACACTTTCTCTAGTGCTAACAGTCCTTTTGACCTTCTTCAAGCTTTTTGTGCTCCTTCACTCAAAATCGACTTTTGAAAAGATAAGTTACTCATATTTCTAGTTAATCATTTAAGCGGCTTATCATAAAACTCAAAGCTTTTTCGACTGACTCTATTGCCTTCTGGTCTCTCAATATTCCGCAAAATTATATGTGAGATCTGGATCCTTTAAGTCCTGCTACTCTGTTACTCACTCTATATGGTCTTCATCAAACAATTATATTTTATAAAGCATGACCACAAATATGCCGGAAACTCGTTAACTTTGCAATGCACCCCTGTACATAAAGGTACAAGTTTGTTTACTTTTCCGGTAACTTTTCAGTTTTAATTTCAACACGGTCTAAATGCGCTCTGACTCGACGCTGTGTTGGTGGTCACCATTTTGCACTTTTTTTTACATTTGCTTCTGCTCGCATATGCAACCATCGGTGGCACGACTGGACCTAACTAAAAACATTCGGTAACTCCCGGTTTACATAAACAAAGGCAGAAAAAAGAAGAGCAATATTTTCAAAGTAATTAAAGCGCGCTGAGAAGAGCTTAAAAATAAGGATATAGAACATTGAGTCGTATCTCTTACAAAGATTCACAGAGAATGCTTAAAAGCAAAGGAAATTAGCGCGTAAATATTGCAAAGAAGCGAATTTATATTTCAACTGGTGGAACATTAGCATTTTTAAAGGCGTAAAAGCCAGACAAACAGGTAGTTGTACCAAAGAACTGGCGATATGGATGTAACATATTTCTTTCTTTGGGTTAAAGGCAGTTTTTTTAAGTAAGTGAAGGAATCTAAGTAATTATTTTGACATTCAAATGTAGATCTTTCACAAGTGCAATGGTTACAATAAACCTCACACATAAGTACATGCTTTTCAACAACAAATCCTGCAACGTAATTTGTAGTTGAAGTGAATATAGAAAGAATCTTCTCACAAAAATATATAGATTTTGCTACTAATTTAACTTTCCAGCTCGGAAGCTATAAACGCCAATTGCGACTCGATAGATTCTTAACTTAAAAAACAAAATTTTTTGGGAATTTGTCTACCTTTTCTGAAGTTCTGCAAAAGAGCGTCCCAAGTTTAACCTCCATTTCTGCGATACGCTTTAATCAGTGATTCTGCAACTTCTTTACTTCATTTTCTGCAAGTCTTCAAAGTAGATCTCTATATCAGCCCTGATCTCCTTTTCCTACTCAAGTTTGTGCTTAATGAGTGACTATTTCAAGTTTACATCAAGAAGTAGTTCGTAAATTTTTTTAACTCATTTAGTCGTGGTGGTCTCGGAAGTGTGTGCCGGTGCTTGATATGTTGGAAAAAGTCTTTTTCTTATTAAAAGAGATCATTTTACTGCAGTTCGTCATCAAGCCGACCTATTAATTGGGCATAGTAGATACCTGTGAACGTTTTCTCCTACCCCAGTCCTACTTGTCTAGTTCATTTAGGTATTGTATTGTAAATCCTAAAAAGCAGAAATTAATAAGTTACATCATTTCAGGCCGATCAAACAGTATTCACTTTCTTCACTTCTTCGGATCAGGTCCACCAGGTGAAGTCCGTTGTTTCCACTGTCTCTTGGTCTCTGCTTAACATCATGTTTCCGGCTGATAGGATGGTATTCGCATTCCTTCAAACAGGACCGTAGGGTGAACTGTTTCGACTGTTCCTTGATCTCTAGACATCAGCTGTCCACACGAGGAAATAGTCTTCTCGTTTTTCGGAGCAGGTCCACCAGGTGAAGTTCACTGTTTCGACTGTCTCTTGTTCCCTGGTGGATGGAACAGTCTGCATCTTCTTCCGAGCAGGATCGTCGGGTCAACTGTTTCGTTTGCTCTTTGATCTCTTTTAGCACTTTTCTTCCTGAGGGAACAGTGTTCACATTATTCGGAGTAGGACCGGGGAGTGAGCCCACTGTTTCGACTGTATTTTCATCTTTACTGAACATCACCTTTCCGGCCGATGGGACAATCTTCACCTTCTTCCGAGAAGGACCATCTGGTAAACTACTCCGCTTTCCTTGATCTCTGGTAGACATCACCTTACCGTCCGAAGGAATAATCTTCACATTCTTCGGAGCAGAATTGACCCGTAAAATCCAATGTTTAGTCTCTTTCCTGATTTCTAGTGTGTACCAATGACTACTTTTTTCCTTAACGGTCACAAAACGAAGTGGAAACTTCTCCGGATTGCGCTTAAACAGTATCAAACACTGAAATGAAGTGATCTCCGGGGTGCGCTTAACGGTCGAACCGACTTTTTAGTCGACGGCTTTTCTAACTAGTTAGATTTTAGTTCGCAAATTCTAGTTGGCAACTTGTATTTTTCCTTTTCTGCCTACACTTGTAGTGAAGCCAGAATCCACATCAAGTAAAACGCGCTGACAGGCACTAAGTATAAATGTCAAACAACGTTTTAGCCGCTTAACATGAATTTGTGATTTAAATGCCCAAAAGGATTTGGCATCGCACGCGTCAATGTAACGGCAATCAAGGATATTCGCACACACACACATACAAACAGACATTAAATCGACAGATGGAAGCTATGAAATGTAGCTATAGGAATTCACATACAAATGTGCGTGTATGTTAGTAGATATGTGGGTATGTATGTGTGCATGTATGTATGTTCATATGTGTCTCTGTATGCGTGCGTGTATGAGCCATCAGTTAGCGTCTGTGAAATACAAGGATTTGATGATGTCGCTGCTGTCAATGATAAACAAAACCAGATGATAGCCTATTATTTTGAGGGACACACTTGGCGGGCGCCCATGTATGTTTGTAGTTAAATATGTATGTGTAAGTTTGCCTGTTGAATTGATTGTAAGCATAGCATTAGGACATTTGAAACGGCCCATTTGTTGTGTACGCTTTGAATTGATTTCGAAACACATTTGCCATTCTCCTCGATTTGGAGGTAAACATACAAACTTACACATATACACGCGTATATTAGATAAGCAAGCCAAAAGATGCATACATACATATACTTATATGCGCAAACACTTGGTGTATGCAGATTGCTTCTCAATGTAGCTTCAATGGACTTTCCGACGCTTTGACTTGACAGCGGCTACAAGCCTGCTAGACGCCAAAGAGGTGGGTGCATAAATGTATGTGTGTGTGTAAAAAGACCGAAATGACTTTCTCTATGTATACAGTTACATACCATTTAGGAAACTGCAGTGATTGAGTTGTGAAAACATCATTTATTCAAAGTTTAGTACACTATACTTAGCTAAGCTTGCATCTGATTAGGAATTTAAAAAAATAAACAATTAAACTGGTCCATTGCGAACTAGTTAGTAACTAATTTTTTTTTTTTAATTTTAAGTATAAATCATCCAAATATTACCTGAAATTCCATCTGATTAGAAATTTAAAAAAAAATCAAACTGGGCCATTGCCAACTAGTTGGTAACTAGTTGTGTTAAAATATAGTTCAAGTATAGCTCATGAAAATATTACCTAAAAAAAATAATAAGTGTACCATTGTGAACTAGTTAGTAACTAGTTGTGAAAAAAAATTTAAATATCGCTCAAAAAACTATTTGTTTTTAGACATGAAAAATTTATCAAAAATAATTTCGAATAATTGCAATTATTTTCGAATATCAATAATTCCAACAGGGTACTTTGTAAACGGCTATTGCAATGTAAACCGTTACTTATTGTATGTACATAGTATGCACATTTAAGAAACGCCTCAGCATTGAGTTGTCATTAAGTTGACAAGATGATAAATGTTAGCGATTGTTTAGCGGCCGCATCAGCTGAATCACGCGAGAGAGCGGGAGAGAGTCGACACAGAGAGCTAGTAGTGGAGCGGGCGATCATAGCATTTTAAGCCAACAACATTAGCATACATGTATGTATGTACTTAGTAATTCATACAAATCGCCTAAATCAATCGTATGCCGGTCTATCTTGTCTGTCGCTGTTGTCCTTGCGCCGCTGTGACTTTAACGACAGCTAATGGCGGCTATTCCGGGCAGACGACTAACAGCTGGTCGTACAAATGATACGCTAACAAGAATATTGGTGTGTATAGAAATCTACATATAAAATATGTGATGTATAAAGATATGTGTGTATTTATGCATGAATGTGTATGTATGTACTTATGACGTATAACGTTCTTTTACTCCTGATTGCCCGTATTTGATTGAATGAATGGGCGTTTTTGGTGTTGATTGTACGAATATGGATTTGGGGAATCCATTAAATAGGGCGCCAACAATAAATGTAACTGTATAACAACTGTGAATTGACAAGTTTAGTATCTCCATCTTTCCCTCTCTTTTCAATCTCAAAGATATATACATACATACATCCATACAAGTGTTAATCAGACTTTTGTGTTTAGTAGTAGACTGCAAATTTTGTTTCACTTGTGGGTTGCTTTGTTGTTGCTTATTTGATTATTACTTTAGTTGGCAGTTTGGCCACTGACAAGTTAAGCCCTGCTGTGTTTAGTATATTAAATTGTGGTTTTGAAGATGAAATTGTTGAATGTTTATGAATTTAGTTGTTTGTTATACAAATATTAACGCAAAACCCCTTTTTGATAAGCCGATATTGCATGTCTGATTACATTTGCTATGCACTTTGACCTTCAAATATCTACATAATTACCGACGCGAGTCAGAAACCGCGACTAAATCAAACTATAACGGGGATGAGAATTATAAACGTATAAAATTGTAAGATTTGATATAATTTTAAGTAGACAAATCTTCCTCACCGCCTGAAGCCCTTTTCGGAGATATTACTACAGATCTACAGATCGGATACTGAATTATGGAAATGCAAAGTTAATCTCCGGCTATAAACGTTTCAAAAAGATTAAACAAGTACAAGTAAACAAGTTGATGGAACGGTGAGCTGTAAGAGATATACGACGACATAGTTCAGCGAATTAAAAGACAGCGGCTAGGATGGCTAGATCATGTTGTCTAAATGAATAAAAACTCGAATACTTTCAGAGCTGGAGGAAAGTATTCGACGCAGTACCCGCCGGAGGAAGCAGAGGAAAAGGAAGACCTCCACTCCGTTGAAAAGACCAGGTGAAAATGGATCTGGCTACACTTGGAATCACCAAACGGCGAAAAGTAAGAACGGCGCGCTGTGTTAAACTCGGATATAACCGCTTAAACAGTGTCTACGCCAATAAAGAAGAAGATATGCTATACTTGTCCGATATCGGTGGTTCCCACATGTCGGAAAACCAATCACAATGAAATGGGATGCAAGTAGGTTAGGCAACAATACCACATAGCTCCAACCACAATTATACACCTGAGAAGCATGTAGCATCCAGAGGTTTTTGTCTTCGAAGCAGTAGCAGTAATAAAGATCGGTCAGATTCATAAGCTTCACCGTTAAGCTGACTAAAGGAAGGCTTACATAATATTAGAAAGAAATCAATTTGAAAAGAAGTAAGCGCATCCTTTCCGATACAACCGAACATTTCAAGAATTAAAGCCGGGGCAATACCTTAAAGTACCTAAGTCTTGTTAGTTATATGGGGTCTTGGGCAAATTTTCACCCGATTTTATACCTTTTAAGCACACATGTGCACCAAAAAAAACACGCTCTCTTCATATTATTAGAATATCTCACATATTGACACTTACACCCTCCAAAAGAGAGCGGTGTCACGTCCCTTGTCTAAATTTGACCACGGCTCCTTTAATGCGCTCCCATGCCCTCACAGGGGTAAAATTTAATATCTCTGGCGTATTTAATTACTGATTTATCCCGCTTTAAGTAGTGCCCCACAGTACTGTAATCTCCAAAAAAAAGTTCTTTATCTTAAGGCTTTAAGGCTTTTGTGGGGGAGCAGTGCTCCGATTGCGCCCATCTACGAACTGCTCCTCACTATTTCGCCAAGAAACATTTATACCAGGTTTCATCAAGATAATCTCTTACCACATACTAATGAATAATTATAATAATATTCATCAATTCTTCTTCTTGATTGGCCTCTCTGTCACGGCCTAAGCAATTTTCATTCAACCACTGATGTTTCATTATAATTAGAAATTAATCACTTCAAAGTAAATCTGATTTTTCTTAATAACTATTTACACAATTCGATCATTTACAGCTACAGGCATAAATGTGGAGTAGAGAGGGAAACCAAAGTGAAATGTGGCGTTCAAAGAGTGGCGAGTCAGTACGTCAATCAGCGCAACCAAAGCATTTCGACGTAATGTGGATAACAAAAATAAGTAACGAAAAACAGCTGCAACAACAAAAACCGCATAAATAAAATCCTTGAATCGCTGTTTAATTTACAGTTATCTATAAAGCGAATAACCACTGAACTGTTTGAAGTGCGGCGGTAAGTACACTATTATTTATGTATGAACCGATTTTCCTACCCTTGAACACGTAAATAAGGTTAGTGCGAGAGCACAGGGAGGGGATTGTGCAGTATGAATTTTTAATTACCTGAATACGAAAGTTAAAAGGCAATTGAGTGTAAGCGCAGTGAGACTAGCTAATGAAAGCCAAGGGAATTCTGATTGCGTTAAATAAATATTACTAGCGGGACTTATTTACGTACATACATATACTTGAATATAGACATATGTACATAAGCATAAAAACATGTTCTTTTTCAAACTCGATTACTTACTTGTATAAAATCTGAATTTTTGTTTTAAATTTAAACTTTTCGAAAAGAAATATTTAAAAAAAATTGCTGCTGATCCATTTGACATGGCATTGCAATGCTCTCTGGCCACAAATTGATTAATATATTTCGGCGTTATGTTAATTATTGCCAACTCCAGCCTTTTTGAAAACTTATGTCCTATCCACATGTAGATTAAGCAGGCTCGAAGAAAATATGCCGCCGAATTTATCTCAAATCCTTCAGTTTTAATTTTGTGAAGTTCATAAATTGTCCATATAAGAAATTACAACAATTAGTTATCATTCAAAGCGAGCAAAGTCACAACCGATTCTGGTTGAAAGACCAGAGATACAGCTCACTTCCAGCAAATATGCCTTCCTTCCTTCCACGGATATTTATAGACACATTTAAAAGTAAAAAGTATCGAGTACTAGATATGCTCTATCTCTGACGGGTCCTAATATGCTTAAAAGAAATTTCCTACATGAAGACAGTGATGAATAGAAATATTACAGCTGCCTATAAGAGACCGGGTTCTAATATACTAATCCTTGAAACACATTGATTTTCTTGTAGTGTTCGATGTGTTAGTCTTTCATGAAGATTCTTCTTCGTAATTGGCGTAGACACCGCTTACGCGATTATAGCCGAGTTAACAACAGCGCGCCAGTCGTTTCTTTTTTTCGCTACGTGGCGCCAAATGGATATTCTAAGAAAGCCAGGTCCTTCTCCACTTGGTCCTACCAACGGAGTGGAGGTCTTCCTCTTCATCTGCTTCCCCCAGCGGGTACTGCGTCGAATACTTTCAGAGCTGTAGTGTTTTCGTCCATACGGACAACATGACCTAGCCAGCGTAGCCGCTGTCTTTTAATTCGCTGAACTATGTCAATGTCGTCGTATATCTCGCACAGCTCATCGTTCCATCGAATGCGATATTCGCCGTGGCCAATGCGCAAAGGACCATAAATCTTTCGCAGAACTTTTCTCTCGAAAACTCGTAACGTCGACTCATCGGTTGCTGTCATCGTCCAAGCCTCTGCACCATATAGCAGGACGGGAATTATAAGTGACTTATGGAGTTTTGCTTTTGTTCGTCGAGAGAGGACTTTACTTTTCAATTGCCTACTCAGTCCGAAGTAGCACCTGTTGGCAAGAGCAATCCTGCGTTGGATTTCCAGGCTGACATTGTTGGTGGTGTTAATGCTGGTTCCTAAATAGACGAAATTATCTACAACTTCGAAGTTATAACTGTCAATAGTGACGTGAGAGCCAAGTCGCGAGTGCGACGACTGTTTGTTTGATGACAGGAGGTATTTGATTGATTGGTCGCACAAAAGGGAGTCTCCTTGTCTGATATCGCGTTTGTTATCAAACGGCTCGAAGTACGCTCGATATAACCTTATGCGCGATGTTGATGACGTTTATCCTACTGTAGTTGGCGCAGATTGTGGAGTCTCCTTTTTTTGTGGATTGGAAAGAGCACACTTAAATTCCAATCGTCGGGCATCCGACCATATTCTACAAAGAAGCTGATGCATGCTCCTTATCAGTTCTTCGTCGCCGTGTTTGAATAGCTCGGCCGGCAATCCATCGCTCGTTTGTGACGTTACGAGGTAGGCAGTCTGTTTTCTCTTCACTGCGACACGGCACTCCTCATCGTACCAGCCTTATGTATTGTATGTATTTGTCCTGATTTTGGTCAATATATTTGAATAGCAACAATATGCTGTAGTGGTTCGATTCGAAAACATTTTCGAACAAAGTAACCCTGCTTTCGGCAATAATCTGTGCCGAATTTCGTGAAGATTTCTCTGTCAAAAAAGTTTTTAATACAAGAACTTGATTTGGATCGGTTAGTTTGAATTCTAAATTTCATATCCGTATCGCAAAAACTGAGGAACTAGTTTCCGTACGTACTTATAGTTATAAGTCAAATCAGCTCATCAGGTTCTACATTAATAAATATATGTAAGTACATATATATTTTTTATAGAGTCTCCGACATTTCCATATTTTCTTCTTGGTGTTACAAACTTCAGGACATACATAATATACCCGTTTCAGCGTACAAACATAATTGCAATAAGGGTGCAATTATTGGTTGAAAAAAACTCCGCTGGCCTGTCTATAATAACAACAAACCGTTGCAATGTTTTCGCAGATGTCTGAGTTCACAGATTTAATGATGTTTTTCTTGTTATTGTTATTGTTTTGCCGCTTTTTTCATTAATATTACGCAATGTTATGCGAGAACATTGTTGTTGTTACCGCAAAAGGTAAACCTTTGCAATGCAATGGGAAGGCAATATCCATATAAGCCGACATATTATATATGTACATACATACAAATATATATGTGTGTATTTATATGTGTTATTGTTGGCACGAATTTGTTAACCAATTGAAACGTTAAACAAAACACATCAAACTATTAGATTGTTTATAATGTAAACAAACCCCAATTCAGTTCACTGCTTCTTCGGTTCGAACAAAGCTTTTGGTTTTGTTTTTATCTATTTATTTGCTTACTCTTGGCTAGACCGATATTCGCAAAAAAAAACATAAAAAAAGCCCACCAGCTAGCGGGGGAGAAGGCGCAGCTTGTACTGATAAGCCAAACGCCTCCAGCGAAGCTTGCTGAAAAGGGTGATTTTTTCAATTGAACAAATATTTAGAATATGTTTACAACGAGAGCTTCGGTCGACAACATTGATTAGTGCAATTCGAGTTAATGTGAAGACGATGGCATGTGTTGTTCTGCACCGAAAAGATTGCTGGTTAACTCAAATTCAATTGTTCACTCAAGGTCAGAATACATACTAGTTAGATAACTATAAATCCAAATTGTGATTGTTGCGAGTTATCTTAGGGGATTCCCTTAAAGTATTTGGATCGATGAAGAGTTATGTACATATGTATGTATGTATGTAAAAATTACAAAAAAATTAGATTATACGAACATTTACGGAAGACGCCCGAAAGTATCGTCAGAACAAAATTCAGCGACTCAACCGAAATTATAATGAAATCAACCAGTCAACATTTTTTGGTACCTGAGTGTCAAAATACCACAGACCGTATTTTCCAGGAATACTTGGTCATGGTGAGAAAGTTTTCTATTAAATATGTATGTATGTATATCATTCTGTAACTGCAATTTTTTTAAGCTCACCAAATTAAAACTTGTATTTCTTTACTCCACTAAAGACTAAAAAAATCACCAAAGTAATTAACATAAACTGGTAACAAACTGTTTGGATTACAATATCCACTGAGATATGCGACTCTTTCTTGATTGCTCTTAAAAGCTACCTTAAACAACCACTAATAAAACCAAAAGAAACACCCAGTACTAGATATCGTTCGAAAGTTAATAAGGATCCTTAAAAGTTAGGTTAGATTGGTTTGTTAGTCCAGTATGGTCCTTTCCAATATCAGATGCAGTTCTCTCACGAAATCCATGAGATGTAGTCATTCTTTAGAATGCCTGCAATTGTCTTCTCGATCCGCCACCATTCCATTCCATTCCATTTCCATTATGTTCCCACAGTCTCTTTTATTTCCGATCTAACGTTTCACACATAACTTTGCCGTTTTTCATTCGGGTAAATTATTCCACCTCGTTTTGATTTTCCTTGCCATGCTCCTGTCCATGTCGTCGTATAGACAATACATGGGTTTTCCAAAGTCGACCAAGTCTTCGAGTGACAGCCATACACCGTTCTTAGCAATCTCGTCTTCGCACTCGATGCTTTTATGAACCAGTACCCAGCAGAAGTGAAATCACTTGGTTTTGATGACACTGGTGACTGCTGCCCTGCTTTCCAAGAAGCTTCTGGACGATATGTGAGACGAAGTTCAAGCCTTAATTGCTGCTTGGCTGTCCACATTGACTATGGAGTTGTCTGCTGACGCATTAGAGGCCTGCTTCATGGCTTTCCCAATGCCAGAGAGCGGAATCTATTTGAAATACTATATACTGCAGTGGTCCGGCAGCTTAAAAAACTGCTTTGTGCTTAACTTTGTTCCGCAACTCCGTCCTACATTTTAGGGCCTTATAAGACCTTAATAGAAATTTAAGAAATCTAGTTTAGCTTCTACCAAAAATAATAAAATAACCATCCAATGTTTTTTGGCTGTAATTTTTTTAAAAAATGAAAAACTTTGATTCTGATTGTGGATTATTTTTATTTGACACATTTTTTTACATCCAGTCGAGAATATGATATCATGCAAATGGCCGCCGCCACAGTTGATTGTCATTTGAGCCCTTCTCTTGGCATTTTCCATCACTTTGGCGAGAACTTCCGGCGATAGGTCCTCCCATTCTTGACGGATATTGTCTTTAAAAGCTGTAAGAGGTTGAGGCTTGTTGGCATAAACCAGCGACTTCAAAAAGCCCCACAAAAAGAAGTCTGGAGCGGTCAAATCAGGCGATCCTGCTGGCCAGTGCAAATCGGCAAAACGGTTGTGGCACGTGCAGTGTGTGCCGTTACACCGTCCTGTTGGAGCCATATGTTTGCCAATTCCAATTCAGCAATTTGCGGCAAAAAGAACCCGTTGATCATTGCTCTGTAGCGCTCACCACTCACAGTAACCGTTTGGCCCGCGACGTCTTCGAAGAAAAAAAGTCCGATGACTCCTCCAGTGAAAACAGCAGACCATACAATGACTTTGAGAGGGTTTAATGGCTCTTCGTTTTGATGAAAAATGATCTTCCTCTTGGTGGTGATTAAGGATGGCTTGAACGTATGTTAGACTCGATTAGAAAATTTTATGAGAAGCCCCAAAAAATAGTTGGGAAATCCAGTTTAGGTTACTTTAAGATTGAGAAAAGAGTTCTGTAATAAAGTTTCTGAAAGAGCTTATGCTAGAAGCAAAACTCTCTTTAATCTCCCTAGCTATTCATATAAATAAGATATCAATTAGATCTCTATCCGAAAAAAGTAGGACTTGGCTTCGTAAAGCTAAATTGAACCAAAAATTGCATTGATTAACTCAAACTCAGGTTAGAGCTCTGAGAGTTTGAGGCTCTGAAAACAGTTCTCAAAATTTTAACTGCAAAGGATTGAGACTGTGCTAAAGAGTTTAGGGCTTAATACCCCAGTATTTTTTTATTTAATAACGGTACGGTTGTATTATTGTGCTCCCTTAAGTAGTAGTGGACTCTAGCATTTCTACTTTGGCTGTTGATTTTCTGGAAAGCTTTTTTCATAGCGGTCCGGCATTCGGGCGTAAAAATTTGAACGCTCAAATCGAGTATTTTTATCATTTAATAAGGTTCCTTTCTGAAAAATGTAAAATGTAGTACCCAACTATACAAGGTACTGAGGCTCACTGAAAGAGTTAGTAACTGTGAACTATGTGTACTAAATCACGTTGTCAGAACATGGTTCGGGTAAAGAACTTCTTTCAATTTTTACGTCTTTCCAATTTATATTTAATTATAACAAACATTTCTCTTGCCAAATGTTTAAATCGGTTAATTGCTGTTGTCAGTGGCATGTTGTTGCTTATCTTTTCGAAACGACAACCCACAAGTGTTAAGCGATAAGCTGCGTTAATTTCGTTAATTTCACTATAAAAGCATTGAGAAAATCGTTAGAAAGTACAGTCTTCTAAACTACGCAACTTTGATAACATGAAAACTATATTGATCGCTTTAAGTCTACTGGGGCTGGCAGCCTACACACAGAGCGCCCCCAACGCTGAAACAGCCAATGAGGTCCAGATAGTGGTTGGTGAGTCAATACGCATTAGCGTTGTTTTTGTTGCAAGAAAAATGTAAATTTCTTACCAATCTTATTTTTGCGCCACAGATCCTTATTTGCGCTTGCAGCCATCTGATGATCGCAGCGCTAACGGCAGTCGAATCACAGTTGCCATACCCATGCATCAAAAATTCTTCTTGAGTCCTGTAAAGGTGTGTAAGGTCTTGAATTAGCAATAATGCTTAACAATAACAACACATATTTACAGTTAAATTGGTATGAAGCCAATTATTATTGCAGTTTGGCCAACTTGAAATTGGTGTCGTTCAATTCGCCAACCATAGAAGCCGAATTGAAGGGTTTTCTAAGTTTCTACGGTGAGCCTAAGCGTTTCTTGTACGCTCCCAGCTTGGTGTTCTTCAATTTTAATCTATATTTTATATGCAGGTTTGAGTAACAAATACTACTGGACCGCTGGCAATCGTTTTACTACACAAAAGAACTGGGTGTGGGGCTTGAATGGCTACAATTTCAACATCAATCACTGGGCCGACACTGAACCACGTAACGCTACCGACAGTAACAATTGTTTGGCTGCGGTGCTTAAGCGCGAACTATGGTATACATATGATTGCAATACTGAAATGGATTTTGTGTGCCAGAAATAATGGAACCCTTTTGAATTTTACAAATATATTTCACCTTAAACCTGTAAAATCTATTAGAAATGCCAATTAGAATGTTAATAATAAAGCAAGGATTATTCGTATCCAACATAAATAAAACAGATTGTGTTACTTATTCGAATTCCTTCCAGTGCCTTATAGACTATTTGAAATCTACCGCAAATAATGAGATTGAGAGGAATCGTCATTTTCGCTTCAGCTCCAGAGTGTCCAGAATTTCACGTCTTTTCGAAGTTTCATTAAAAGTTAGTTAATTAGACACTCAAACTCAAGTTGTCTTATAATTATACATTATTTGTTCTTTACCTCTCATAAGTTGCCTTCCTTTCTCTCATCTTCTTTTCATTGCTATTTTTCTCAACATTCATCAATTCATGACCAAACTTTGGGTTTCATTGCTTTTTTTCTATTTTTTTCTTATTCTTTTTACGCGCATATTGTGTGTAGAAATACTCGTAGTTCAAAGCTAACCTAAAAAATCTATCAACCCTGCTCCTGCTGTCTTTATATAAATTAAGCGAATGTTAAGAGAAAGATCCACCAATTATTCCTTATTTACTACTTTATTACTTACTCCTGATACAGATTTATTATTTCTAAATGTAGTGTGGTATGATACAATGAAGAAGGTTTCGATAATGAGGCCGCAGACTCTGTTAAAACTCACGCAGGCATCCTAAAGGATATCTACTTCTCAGGGATCTAGCAACTGAACTCCATCTGGTACCGCAAAGAACCAAAGAGGGCCTACGCGTGGTTTATTAACCTTTCAGATTAACCCAACCTATATACGATATAATAGGAACCTAACCAAAAAAAAAATCGATCTTTGAAACACTTCTGCCTCTATTGAAATAAATTGAAGAAATGTTTCGATCTAAAAAACGTATGCGTTATAAAAAGTTTGAGCTCCACGATTTATTTACTCCATAAATTTTCTCCATCAAAATACTGAAATTAGGTTTATGAGTTCTAGAAAGGAATATTTTCGCCAGATACATTAAAATTTGAAGAGGTCGCTGATCTGGCCCTAGATCTGTTCCCAGATCTCAAAAGAATGATCGCTGGAAAGAAGTTTTCGTCAAATAAAGAGTTCATCGCTGAAACTGAGGATCCAAATAGGCAAATGATAAATCGTACTACAAAAATGGTATCGAAGAGTTGGAGGGTCCCTAATATGTTGAATAATAAAACAATTTTTTTCAAAAAAATATTATGACCTCTTATTTTATGGTTCATCTTAATATAATTCGAATGAAACCTGGGTAAAAACGTCCATCATTGCTAGACTTGTAAGCCAAAGATCTCCATGTTTCCCGAAAGAAACTGTCCTGAATCTATATATTCCAAAAAATGGACCAAAAATTTACATACATCAGCCATTCTTACTATATTAAGCTTTTCAGGTATAACTATGAAGCTATGCAGGCAACAAGAAGCTCACGGCTTCCTTTTGAAACTTTGTGTAGTCCTTGTGGACCCTTGAGTACTAGTCTTTAGGCTGCTCATGCATGAAAAGCATACAGGCAACTTATGCCAGTAGTTCAAAGGTACACCAAACAATGGTAGTTTTATGTCCAGACGGAACTTCAAACGAATCATCTACTTTTTTTATAAAATAAACTTTTTTATTATGTTCAGATAAGGTCAACTTTTAATATGCTTTTACTCCATTACCAATTGGTATTTCAATTGCGTTTATTTGTAACTCAATTTTTCAAGCATACAAAATTTATAGCCCTCTCACAATAATCATCGTCCCATTGCAAACTATTTGCAAATAGTTTGAGGCAATGTTGTTTGTTTTTGTAATTATCCGGTTGACCCTTTGCCCAATAGGTATAACCAAGTTTCGGTCCATCAAGACCCCAACGCCAGGTTTTCATGTCGCCCAATTGATTGCCAGCTGTCCAGAAGGGAAGTTTTCTCAACTCTACAGAAACAAAAATATAGTACTTCGAAAAAAAAAATACAATTACAGAGCTAACGGTATTTAGTAAGAAAACTTTCGAACTCCTTTCTGATTGCTTCTGAGTCCAAAACGATGAGTTTCCAATTTCTCTCGAGGCAGTAACCAATTGCGCCAAACCAATTCAGCTGAAATTTGTATACACATACATATATCGAAATTTGTATATATATATGGTATACTATATATTATATTCTAGACTTTTCTTACCTTCTCGGTAGCTAAGTGAAATTTCGGATGATTATAAGCATTTGGAGCCTCCGCTAAAAGATTTCATAAAACTTATATTATTTAAAATAATATGTATGATTGTATTGATAAAGGAATTATGCCGATTTCGTTGTCCTTACTTTATATAGAAAGAAAGACGTTACTCATCGACAGATCGATGCTGAGTGACAACTTTGCGCTCTTTAAGAGAGTTATTTATACAAGCCCCGCCATATTAGAGCCCTTCGTTGGTTCCGAGCAGATCTAGCCAAAAAAGTCTGGACACTCAAGGTGATAAAGGTTACAAAGTCAACATCTCCATAGTTATAGGAGTTTGAACTGGTCACTGTCCACTCGGAAGTAGAGTAATGAGATCTCCAGCCTCTTACTTTTCAAGATCAAGCTCAAAAACCTTGCATCCCTTAACTATAACCACCCAGTTGAATTTGTGAAAATGGAAATAAAAGCTGAAGTAGGTTGTTGATAGGTTCCAACTACAGACATTGTTCCGGCTTCACAAAGAACTGTCTTAATCAGTCCAAGTTTGATTCTCTTTCAGGGAAATCAGCCAGAGATCCTAACATTATTTTCGCTCTATTTGAAAGCTCCTTCCATATGGTATAGACTATTAAGAGGCGCTTTTCCCAACTGTGGAACATAATGAAACGGGTTCCGCGATTGAAAAATGTCAAAAATGTTTTTAGTTCTGCCTCGAATATGAGCAACAGATCATCTTACCAACGGTATTTTTGGTTGAGCAGAAGAAAGTTATTTTTTTCGAATAGATAAAGTTCTCTCAAATCTCGGAATAATATTTAGAAATATATTACATAACAACTTGAACTTACTTGTAGTTGTAGTTGTACTCGTAGTTGTTCTTCTGGTTGTACTTGGGATTGGAGTTGTACTTGTAGTTGTTCTTCTGGTAGTACTTGGGGTTGGAGTTGTACTTGTAGTTGTACTTGTACTTATACTTGTACTTGGACTTGGACTTGTATATCTGGAATTGTTTCTCACCGATGGGCCAATTAGTTTCGCCATCAACTGGTTACTTCCGATAACCAAGAATAGAGCCGTGAACAGCACAAGCTTCGTTGATTGCAACATTTTAGCGAAGTAATTTAAAACTAATACTCCACTGCAAACAGCTCCCTTTTATATGGCTGAATTTGTGCAAATTCTTTCGTTTCATCTTTTATTTGGTCTGAGATATTTTTTTAATTAGAGCATAACTTGTTCATTGCGTTTAAACGAAGATAACGCTGATTCGGGACTTTTTACTTTATTTTGTTTGTGAACTTAATTGAAATTGGCTTTATATTCGTATATTTAGATGGTTTTGATAATCCCGAGCACTTTTAAGTCACTTTCCAAAGTCAAATGTTCATTGTTTGCCCATTGTTTGAATCTCTATATGGTCAGGGCTAAACTTGAAGCCCGACAGTGTCTGTTATGAGCTGTGTGGAAATTTCTACTGCGTCCTACTAAAAGCTGAGAATCACTGCCACTGCTTTCATTTTATGTACAACAATATTTTCTTTGGTGTTGAAACGAAACTGGTTTACTTTAAAATAGTGCCGATATCACCTATTTACAAACCGTCAAAAAAGGACGTAAACGGACAATGATAAGATTACATGAATTATAAGATTGCTTGAAATTAGTCGAGCAATTGCTGGGATATAATGGGTTGTCAAAAAAGTCTTGCGGTATTTTTATTGAATTTTTTTTTCTATTGAAATTGAAATGAATTTTTGATGACTCATGCCCAGCTCTTGACCGATGCTACGGCTGCTACTATGCCGGTCTCTTTCGAGCAATTCAGCGATTTTATCGCAATTTTCGACGACAGGCCTTCCGGAGCGTGGCGCATCTTCGGCCACCTCTACACCAGAACGAAAACGTTAAAACCATCGTTGTGCAGTGGAAATGGAAACTGTATCGGGTCCATAAACTGCACAAATTTTATTGGCGGCTTGAGATGCATTTTTGCCTTTATCGTACTAGTACTGTAAAATATGCCGTATTTTCTCTTTATTTTGCTCCATGTTTGCGACGCTATAACTCACGAACGACTTAAAAGAAACGACAATCAATCAAACGCGTGTTAGCGCGTGAAATGAGCTTTCCAAAAAGGTATAGCATGACCCGATTCGACGAATAAAACTAGAACTACCCGCTTTCAGCGCCAACTAGCGCAAATACCGCAAGACTTTTTTGACAACCTATTATGATCTAATCTATAATTGAGCTTAACAAGCGAAACCATCATACTGTGGAATAGATGTGGAACACTTTTGGTTTGAGGTGGAGGAAAACATTTCTCAAAGCGAATAGACTCACACTAACCATAGGCTAGATGAAAGTTTCACTTCTGAAATACATTTATCGGAAACTGATAAGCTCCGCATTCGAATATGGAGAAGTACGAGGTACGAATTTTCGCAGTCTACGTGTATTCGTTGTTTCTTAATTGTGCTGACAAGGTCGTCCATTTTGAACGATTAGTTAAGTTTTGATAACTGTTTTGCTTGGAGGCGTTTTGGTTCGTCTTCGATTTTTGTGATTGCGATTGCTCACTTGCGACCAAAAATAACCTCGCATTGACACTGCTTAAAAGATTTTAGACTCAGAGGGTCATATGGCTATGACGTGGAAACCAAAGCTCAGTCATCCAAATGAAAGTTGCCACATGAGCCGAAGACCCAAAAAGTACCAAGTTTGGTCGAATGTGAAGGGTTTGCTAACAATTTCGATTTCAGGGGTGTCGTGCATCATGAATTCTTGCCAAAAAGTTGGACGATCAATACAGGATATTACCAGCAAGTTATGCGCAAGTTGAGAGAAGCAATCTGCTAAGAACGCCCCGATTGACGAAAGAACAAAAATTGGCTTTTTCACCATTACAACACCCCTGCTCTCGCATCGTTTCTTATGCCCGAATATTTGGCCAATAACAACACATTAATTAATGGTGCCGAAGTCACCGTATTCGCCAGATCTGACCCCATATGACCTTTTTTTTGTGCACAAAACTGAAGAGGCCCATGAAAGGGCGACGCCAATATACAAATAAGGATCCAAAAACTTTATCGATGGAGGAGCTAAACAAGATCACAAAAAATATTTGTTAAGTGCTTTAAAGATTGGAAGAAGTGCTGGCATAAGTACATAATTATTGAAAATTTTAGTTAACCCTAACTTACAAAGGGCGCGAACGTCGGATTGTTGGTTTGTGAATTATATCATTTTGAGTGAGGCATAAAATATTGATTTCTGAAGGGAAAAAATACAGTTGCAGCAAAAACTTGATTTAAAGGCGAGCTTTCCAACACTGCCCCTTGGAAATAAACCACCGAAGGCGCTGAACGCTGTGGACGCCCAAAATAGGTTGTCACCGAAGAAAATATGAAAAAAGTCCACAAACTAATTTTGGATGACCATAAATTGAAGTTGTTCGAGATAGTAGGCACTCTACAGAATTTAACTGAATGTGTGCATCATATCATTCACGAATATTTGAGTGTGAGAAAGCTCTGTGCATAGTGGGTGCCGCGCAAGCTCCCTTTTGACCAAAAACTGCGACGAGTTGGTGATTTGGAGCAGTGTTTGGAGATGTTCAAGCATAAAAACCCGAGTTGTTGCGCATTAATATGTGACATGGCTCCATCATTTCATGATACGACAGTTATTCGAGTGGATTACACACGTTGGACATGGTCCAAAGCGTAGAAAAACCGAATAGTCGGCTGGCAAAATTATGGCGTGTGCTTTTTGGAATACGTATGGAATAATTTTTATTCACTATCTTTAAAAAGGAAGGACTAGCAACAGCGACTATTACATATCGTTACTGGACCATTTGAAGTACGACATCGCCGAAAAATAGTCGCTTTTAAAGAAAAATAATATGCTATTTCAAAAAGATCTCAAAGAATACTCGTTGGAGAGAAATAGAGAAATTTTCGTCGAATGAAGAGGTGATCGTCGAAACTGAGCCTTTAATCAGTGTATCACCCTTGAAGGAAACTATGTTGAATTATTATTTTTTTTTCAAAATCTCGAAAATTCCCGTTATTTTTTGAACACTCCATGACAAGGCAGAAAGCCATCAACTGACTTGCAGCGATCAGAGAGATAATGTAAATGTTGCTGATAAAGTATAAGCTCTCGTTGTACTCTGAACCGGGTATATTAAGTTTGTCACGAAGTTTGTAACACATAGAAAACGAAAAATTTGCAGACCTTATAAAAAATATATATACATGGTCGTCGTGACGAGCTGAGTCGATTTTGCCATGTTCGTCTATCTGGCTGTCCATCTGTATAAGGTATATACGAACGAGTCTCTCAGTTTTTGAAATATCGATCTGAAACTTTTCCCATGCTCTTTTATCCTTGATAAGTTTCTCATTTGTTGGGACTGCCCATATCGGACCACTATAGCATATAGGAATCAAGTTTGTGTAAAGGAAACTTTTTTTATTTGACGAGATATCTTCACAAAATTTGCCGCGGCTAATTTTCCGAAACATCAGTACAATTTCAGAAAAAATTTTCTGATTGGAACCCTATAACATATAGCTGCCATATAAACCGAACGAATAAAATAAATTCCTTGCTTATAAACTATTTTGTTTGTGAAGGGTATTCTAGCTTCGGTGCAACCGAAGGTAACGCTTTTTCTTGTTTTTTGTTTTTAATTTCTGTCAACTTCATTGGCTCTCCGAGCACCTCTCTACTTCTATTACGAACGGCGCTAGCGACCGATTCCGCTTTAGAAGGCGTCTAGTGACATAATCCTACGCGGAGCTCATCTAACTCTTAAGCAGCTGTCTTTCTAGCGTTCCTCTACGAGTATTAAGCTAATTGCCTACAAAATTACAGTTATTTGAGTGTGGTATTATCGAACTCCATTGACAGCCAAGAAATTTACAAGTCAAATTTGGCAATAGTAAAGACTCTCTTTCCGCTATTGACTATCGCATGATAGCGTATGTGTGTGTGTGTGTAGAGAAGTAGCTGTCGGCGACATCATTTGCAGAAACGCACTGTGGCAAAAGTTTTCTCATTCAATTCTGTGCTGCCGACTTCTTTTTCTATGCTTATGTGTGTGTGTATGTGACAATTTAGCAGGGGAAAATCGTTTTGCCGCAATTGCTTGTCGCAATGCTTTTCACTTAAGACACGCACAAACACACACATGTGCATGCAATCAGGCGAAAAATGCCGCATTTTATTTGCGAAACTTTTGTTCAATATATTTATGTCTGTATTTGTAATTGTGTTTGCTGTAGTTGTTGTTGTTGTTGCGGCTGCTTTTCTTCTTCTTGTTGTCATTGCACGCCAATGTTGTAATTGAATTTCGATTAGTCACCACACACACACACACAAATGTATGCCATATGGCGGCATGTCACTCACATATGCTTTCGCTCGCTTATCCCTCGAACTAGAGTGAAGTGTGTGTGTGTGTGTGTGTGTTTGCTGTAGCAAATCTTTGCAATTGGAAAAGAAATCTTAAAGTAGTTGGCAACGCGACGTGCCCATATGTTTTCGCCGGCCGGTGGAAATGCATAAAGTTTGCGTTGTTTGTTGTTGTTATAGTTGTGCTTGCTTTGAACTTCGCATGCATGCGCAAGGGGTTGGTGAGGGCGCGTTGGTGCCACTTGTAAGTGGAAAGGCGTTCTTTGGCAATAAATCTCCGCGCCAACCAACGGGGTGTGGTGAATTTTTTTTCAGTATCTCCAGCGCCTCAGCCGATTGGGGTTAAGTGTTTTGCACCACACACACATACACAAACCATATGCGGCACAAGTTAAGAAAAAACAACGACAACTTAACTTAGATAGCACTTTCACTAAGTTTTTCTAGTGAAGTTTCTCGCATCTCTTTGCTGCTTCTCTTACCTCAATGCATTTTGGTTTTCTCCTTTTTGTTTTTGATTCTTTTCATGTTATCTGCGTCGTCTGCGGTCGTTCTACATCGTTGAATTGTTGTCATTGGCATATGCAATGCGCGCCCAATGCAATCGAGCATTAAATTGGCAGCGCACAGGGCAGGGCGTATGAGTAACCAAAGAAAGAAGAACAAAACATTTTCGTCGCGTTCTCTACTTATCTCTCACCAGCTCTCTATTGCTTTTTTTGTTGGTTTAATCGCAAAAAATCGTTCTGCCGACAGTTCAATTTGCAGATTAGTTAGCGGAACTGAGTGGCGGTTTCATTATGGCTAATATGATGGGAAGAGTCTTCTCTTTTGTTTGTTGAGAGAGCCAATGATCTCGTGCCTGAAGTTGGCAATAATGCCTATTTATGGGCTACTGAATACATGACAGTCGGAATCCCGCACAAATAAACTAAGAATCCCGCAGAAATAAATGTGATGCTTACCGCAAGTTAGAACATAATTAAGGAACTCTGGGGTAATACATTAATACCAACTATTTATCTACTTAGACCTTTTGTTAATTTTTAGTGACTTTACATTTAGCAACATTATTTACATTAAGTCAATAACCCTACTCGAGATCAATTACCATTTTGTTTACATTTAGCGAAGAAATCGACCATTTCTGATGAGATCAATGAATGATCCCTTTGTTTACGTTTTGCAAGGTCAACAATCATTTTTGTAGTCAATGACCTACGATGAGATCTATGAACTACGATGAGATCAATGACCCCTTTGTTTGTAATTAGTGAAGTCAACCACCATTTCTGACGTTAATGACTTTTCGTGAGATCAGTGACACCTTAGTTTACATTTAGCAATATTATTCACATTAGATCAACCACCCTTTTCGAGATCAATGTGCCTTTTGTTTTACTTTTAGCGAAGTCAACAACCAATTTTAAGGTTATTGACATTTAGAGGAGTCAATGTACTATCTTTTACAATTAGCGAGGTCAACAACCATCTTTGAGCTCAGTGTCCTTTGGTAAGGTCAATCCGAGACGCCAGCGCTTGTATTATCAGAATGCGATGCTATGGCTAGCAGAAGGCTGACGCATCTAGGAGTCAAACAATCGAAGTTAAGTCACATTAAATTCACTAAACCCTCAAGCCTATGTAGATATTCTAAAGGCTTTAAAAACAATTTGAAATCATTGAGTATTATAGGTCTGGGATCGAGGTTCAAATCCTCTTTATCTACTTGTCTAAGGATTATTGAGGCTTGGGTAAAGTTTCTGAGCTTTTTCACACGTTTTTCTTTTGGCTCACTAATTTAGCTCAAATGCTTTATACCGGTAAACTGTATAGTGGCTGCCAATTTGTTCTTTCCATTCTCTTGAGGACAGCAAAATTACAATTTTCTTTTCTTTCGCATTCTTCTGGAGCTCGCAGTTTCATTGGATTCACCTTATAGATATGGGTTTTTCAAAAGTAGCGAGTTTTCGCTCAGGGTTTTCATTGAGGTCACGTGTTAATATCAAGTGCCCTCTAGTTTAATTCTATCAGTTCGGAGAACACTTAGAACCCTTACGGCTTTGCCATCGAACACTACCAACTCTTCCTTATACATTACTATGCGTCTAATGCAAGTTTTTGTGAGGTTCATATGCTCTCGTACTCAAAACATAATAAACATAAGTTTTCTTAAGTAGCAGATCGAAGAAGCAAGGATATTCTCAATAATAACGCAATACAATAAATTAGACTAAAAAATCGTTATGGTCAATTTAGTCTCAAAAGGTCAATATAGATGCTTTACATAGCAAATAGTTCAGTATTTGACCCCACTGCCAATTTATGCAGATACTGGTTTCCTTTGCTGTCATTCTGCTATCCGAAGCGCTCATCCTTACACACCAAATATATAAGTATGTATGTACATATATATTGAACTGTGTGGAAGCAGCTGCGTGAAATGAGAATGAATAAGCCATTGTGCTCGCATCATTTATTGTCCGAAAAGTCGTCTCGATTGATGGCAGACAAAATGTGCAATTTTGGAAAATAAAATAAATATAAAATTGAAAAACTTGAACATTGAAGAAATTCAACTTTGGTACTTGGAGGATGAAACATTTTTTTTTTTATAAATAAGTAACAGCTGTTGAAGTCAAGTTAAAGTATGTAAAAGTATATAAAATAAATCAAAGCAATAAAAGGGCAAAAGGTTTGAAATCAAATTTTTATAAAAGCAGGTAAATGATAAAACTCACGCTTTCATTTAGTCTACACACTTTCACTTCAGTCTTTCTTGGGTCTGATCTCAATTTTTAAATACTCTAGCATGGCGAAGAGAGAGTAAATCAGGTCTAAATGGTACTTGCTCTTCACTAAATTTATCTATATTCCACCCGATTTGTTCTCAACTTTTTGCATGTTATTCTTTCGATTTTCTGCTCCTTAAAAATTTCCTATAATTTTTTATCTCTAGTAAAAAATGTTCACACAAATGTTCTTTGAAAAAGTACCTCCAATACCATACTTTTTTCCTGACTACCTGAAGGTTTATCCATGCTTTTCTGTAAGCTTGGAAATAATATCTGTAAAACAGTCTTCTAATGATAATATACTGATACATAAGGTTTTATACAATGTAAAAATAAGAAATCCAAAACTTCGTTATTTGAATTTTTCACTGAAATTTTGAGGTTATGTGACAAAAGTCTTTATACAATTTTTTCCTATAGGACTGGTAGTTTTGCCGGAAATCGAGATAAACCATTCTTAACACTACAAAATTCAGCCACACACCTACCCTTCCTTTTCCCGACCTAAAATTGCCTTTAAATTAGTTTTCCCTTAACGTTTGTTATTTAAAAATCATAGTTGGATGAAAGCCATCGGAAATGAAAGATCTTTTTAATTATTAATAATTTTTAGTGAGGGGAATGGACCCTTTATTTACATTTAGCGAAGGCATCAACCACTTATGAAGTCAATCAACTTTGGTGAGAACCATGAACCCTGCGTTTACATTTAGTAACATTATTTACATTAGGCTCATAACCCTCCACGAGATCAATGACCATTTTGCTTACATTTATCGAAGTCAGCGGCCGTTTCTTATTCATTCATGTCACCTTAACAAAGGCCATTAACCTCTTTTTTTGCATTTAGTGGGGCCAAAATCCTTTTTGAGGTCAAGAAAAGAGGTCAATGACCCCTTTGTTTTCATTTAGCGAAGTCAACAACCATTTCTCACGTGAGTGAAGATAATTTCCGATGTCTTTCATCCTACTATGATTTCTTTTTTTCAAAAATGATATATCCTGGTCTATAAAATTAGCTTTTTAAGATATTTTTGCAAAGTAATACGACAGCATAAGGCATAATTTCCAAAAATTCGGCTATGAAAGGAGGTTGTGGGTTATCAATGACATCAGGAATTTTAGTTTTCCTATATTAGCTATTGGTTTTTGTCCTTGCTCGGGCTCTTCTTGGAGCCCAATAATATTTTCAGAAAAGCAGGCTCCATATTATGTAAAAAACATCTCATCGAAGAGTCAGGTAAATGTTTAGGCCACATAATTTTTTCTATATATAAAACTACTATGCAAAAGTCCTTTTATCATAAGAAAGAATAATAAATATATTAAAGATTATCTGGTCATCATGTGTTCCATTATGTGATTATATTCTGTTTACCATCCCTCCGATCATACGACCATGTTTTCCATTATATGACCATCATATGAATGATATTCTAAAACACCAGATGTTAGCTTATTTGAACATCATTTGTTCAGATGTGATGGTCAGATATCACTATTATAGGTTTAAGATCATCATATGATCATTCTTTCAAATCATCACTTGATGTATCTTCTAAACAAAATTAGTACGATTACTTTATCTTCCTGTTTAATAATATGTGATCATCACATGATCGCTCTTTGTAAATCATTACATGATATTTGATCTAATCATCATTAGCTCGATTATCTCATCATTTAATAGCCATTGATAACTTGCAGTTTTGCGCCACCTCTATGGCCGTAGCAAAGAAAAGTTGTCACCATTCAAATACATAAACCGCAAATAGTTCTTTCAGAGAACGTATATTATACGTTCTCTGGTTCTTTCCATACTAAGCCAAGTCACAAACCATCGAAATTTACCTCACATCCCCATTTGCAATACAATTATGGTAAATATTTTCGTAATCACCACGTGTTGAATTAACGGTTGTTTTCATTTCTCACCCACCTTTTGTTTTGTTGACGTTCTGTTTTTAGCATGTCGCCAAACCATTTTCGTAAATATTTACGAAGCAGAGCTAAGGAATTAACGACGAAGGGGTGAGAAAGTAAATAAATAGCAAACATGCAGAGTTGCTTTGCTTATATCTAGCTTGAGATATTTTCGATGAGAAATATAGATAAACATTCATAAATATCATAAAAAAATATATCAAACATTAATTAAAATCTCTTCAGAAACGATGAGTTGAATTAACTTAAAAATGTAAGAAAACTTTAATTTTTATATAAAAAGCTTATAATTTAGCTCTACAAAGCAAAATAAATTTAAATATTGCTTGTATTTGTAAATATTTTTATATATAATGCACGAAAAAGTCAACTACGCGCCGCGTACTTTAACTATTTCGCTTAACAGCCGCCTCTGCAATTGGATATTTCACCCAACCACTCATTTGCCAACACTTAGCGCCACATCTGGCAACGCTGTAAAATGTCAGCAATTGGAAAAACACAAAATTTTTGTCAGAAACGAGAAGAATTTCAACGCGTTTGGATGTGTACGCGGTTTAGTCAAATTATTTTTTATATTCAATAAAATAAATATTGAAAACAAGCTAAATTGAAGTGCAATTCGTGTAAGTAACAACGGGAAGTGTGCATGTACAAACATGCAAAACGGCGTGGCAGAAAGTGCATGTGTGTGATCAAAGCTAAAAAAAATTTGTCCAATGCAATCACAGCTGTGCAAAACCTTATGAAATTTTGAAAATTCAATAAGACGCGACGCCGCCGAGGGCGCTCCTCCATTGAGCTGCAAGCACCTCGACAACGCAACACATTCCTCCCGGGGGGCAACGGCAAAGTGTAAACCAGAGATAAAGTCGGAACCTATAATACAAACTTTTGTGAATGCGATATTAATGAAAAATGCTAATAAAGTACAATCTGCTGCGCCGGGAGCAATAATAATGAAAGTGAAATGTAAAAATAGAAAAACAAAAACAAAATTTATAAATGAACGACAACGTAAGCCGCTGCAAAGCGTAAAGAAAGTGAATATGTACAAAAACAATTTGATTAGAAACGACAAAAGACGTAACTGACATTCCATTGAAATGAAAACAAAGCCGCGCATGAATAAATTTTGTTGGCTAGGGAAATGCATAGTTTGTTAAATTAAAAATTAAATAGGATATTATAAAATATTTTGATTTTATTTTGATTTATTACGTTGAATATAGCAAATTCCATTTTAATTAATTGTCAACTTTAGTCTATTAAATAACAATTTTGCTGTAAATTTTCCAAAAGTATAAATATATGCATATTTTTTTATTGTTTTCTTCAAGGCGCCTTTTGATCGCTGTCTGACCCATCCACCTGCCGCCTGGCCATACAACGATGTACATAACGTACCTAAGCAATTAACCAGGTGTGGGTGACAGCTGTCAATTTTTTCTTTTGTGCAATACACTAATAAAAAAGTGAAACGAGTGTTTGTTGTTTAGTTTTCATGAATGAAAACTGGTGGAATGCCGCTGTAGTGATTTGTTAATATTAGCTACAACGAATTAGTTAAGCTGTAAAGTTGAAGTGACAAATTGCTGCAAAGTTTACGCAAAAAAAAGGAAATTACTAAGAATAACTTACATACATACATACCTAATAAGTTCAACAAACAAAAGGGCCGTGGAAAATAAGGTGAGCAAAAATTATCAACTTCAATTAAATGCAACAATTTTAGTTTATGGCTAAAGAACTACATACATACATATGTATGTATGTATTGGCAAAAATACATGACTACATATGCATGTATGTACATAGTATGTACATTCATATGTACAAATTCTAATTCAGTTTGCAACTACATACGTTGACTCATCGAGCGTAAATATTATCATTTGTTTATAATTTCTAAGGAATTACCTATCAGTTAGCTTGAATAATAAAGAAATTGATTTAAAAAAAATTAAAATTTATAAAGATTTCTGCTATGTTATTGTGGTTGTAGCGGCATAAATCTGTCGAGTTACGCAGACCCAACTCACGCGGAAACGGGTTCTGTTATCGCAGTTTTTGGCTTAATTTTTTTTAATATAAGTACATATGTATGTATGTATATACATAGTATGTTTGCTTCCAAGTACTATATGAATATGTTATGATAAATAGGTGCATACATATTTATTTCAAGACATCGTACTACTACTCTTTATTACTTTACGCCCTTGCCACTAATTTAATTGTGGACTTATTGCCTTTTGCTCAATTGAGACCAGCGTCGTTGTCGAAGTGGCTTCGCAAAAATTTATGCAATTTTCACTTAGCCCAGCGGGCAATTGAGTGTGACATATTTAATTGATGCTGTCATTGAATCATTGAGCATTTGATATTTACTTGTAATTTATTGGATTTATCGGCACTTTGCTAATGTAATTAAAATTCATTATCTTAACTAAATAATTTGAGACGGAATTTTTTTTTATTCTTTGAAGTTTATTTTCAATAAAAAGGAACGATTTTTTTAATTTTCGTGGTTTACAGTCTCATTTTACTTTAAACAATGCGCCAAAATGTAGGCAATTTTTTTTGGTAAAAATTTATCACTGTTTTTAGGAAAGCAATTACTGTTTTAATTTTTAATACTCAAGGTTTATTTTCGTTTTTGAAATTATTGAGACTTTATTTTTGCCAAAAAATTATAATGCTGATGCCTACATGCTTCATACCCAACAATATCAGGCAAAATTGCTTGTTGTTTTTGGAGCGGCAGAATTCTGCGAGTTGACAGTCCTTGGCGGGATAAAAAACCGGGTCCGTGCTTACGTAGACTCTACTGCCGTGGGAACAGAGACAAAATTGGTCGAGCCGATTATTGCAAGAAGTTGAAAGCCTCGTTTTCCAGTTTAATGTGCTTTTATCTTTACGTTCCCTATATTCATGTCTCTAACAGGAGTGAGCCCACTACTCGTATGAATAAGTTCGTACAACGCCTTTTCACAAACCTCTTTATAGTTTTATTTGATTAAGCTTTCGCACGAAACCACTTTTGTAACATTTTCCATAACTTTTTCTGGCGTAATTTTTTGAAAATACTTTAGCTGTAGTAAAAAATAGCAGTCCGGTTTAATAATGATCAGTTAGTACTTAAAACGTGTTTTTATGGAAAATTTTAGCATAGTTTTCGGCGCAGTCGAGACGTTTTGACACGTGATAGATCCTAAAATTAATACATAGATCCAAGAAAAAAATTTAAAATACTAGAAATTGGAGCTCTTCGGCCAAGGTTCTCAAAACTTACACATTTATAGCCTGAATGAGTATACTACGTTTACCACGTATTTTGTAACACCCAGATAGAAATATCTCAGGCACGATAAAATATATGCATATATAAATTATCAGCGTGGGTAGTTGATATGATTTAGCCATGTCCGTCTGTGTTTTACTTCCCAAAAAGCTGCTAATTTGTCGGAACCGGCAATATCGGACTACTATGGCATTTAGCTGTCATACAAACTGAACGATCGGAATCAAATGCTTGTATGGTAAGCTTTTTAATCTGACGAGATATCTTCACGAAATTTTGCATGGATTATTTTCCAAGGCAATGCTATGATAACTGAAGAAATTTTTCAGCTCGGACCACTATAGCATATAACTACCGTACAAACCGATCGCTCAAAAACAAGTCCTTGTATCGAAAACTTCTTGATTTAAAAAGTATCTTCAAGAAATTTGGCATAGATTAACGTCCAAGACAACGCTATAATATCCGGGCATAACGTTTAGATCGGGCCACTATAGCATATAGCTACCATACAAACTAATCATTCAAACTATAATCTTTGTATGGAAAACTTTTTTATTTGACAAGCTATCTTCACGAAATTTTGGCATAGATTATAGTTGAATACACCGCTATAATCTCCAAACAAATTGTTACGATCGGCCCACTATAGCACATAGCTGCCATACAAGCTGATCGCTCAATACCAAGGCTTTGTATGAAAAGCTTGTTTATTTGTGAAGGAATAGAAGCTATAATGTTTTATATAAATTGATTTTAGCATTTCTTGCCTCCGTTTTTGTTATCCATCTGCGACAAGCATTCAATTATTACCATGACTGCTCGGTGTTTGATTACGATTTAATAGCTAAGTACACAGTATACAAACATATATGTATGTATATATGTATATATTTCCGCAGATAAACTGATAACGGCAATGAATGCCAAACAGAGTGATATTTATTTTATCACTACCAACTAAATATCCAAATATATATGTATATACATACATATATATATATATGTACATATATATGTTTGTTCATATACCTTTATCGGATTTGCACTGGCGCCTTCAGTGTGCAATTACTAACTGTTTACACTTTCGCACCGCTAAACATGTGAATATTTTTATATATTTATGTCTATATATTTATACCTCTGTATGTTTGTATGTATGCAGTTAGACAATCAACACAACGCTCCCACATTTATGCGCTTTCGTTTAATATTTTCTACACGCCAAGCAGTCAGCCAGGCAACTAGACAGCTAGCGGCCGCCTAGCGAACGTGCAAACGCTACGCAACGCAGTGCGGCTGACGTTAATTGGCCGTATCGGAATGCTATCGTTTTGGGCCGGCTTTTGTGCCACATTGCAATACATATTAATTTTGTTTTTCATATTTTTTCGCCATTTTTTGGCGTATTTTTGCTTACACTTGTTGCTGTTGGCTGCCAAAAAGCCACCGCTCATAGTTTTTGGCGGTCTGTCGATAAACACTGACAAATGTTGTTGTTTTTGTTGCTCTTATTTGGTTTAACGTCTTCGCTTTCTTATTAAAATATTATTTTATTAAATGAAATTCAGTTATAGGCAAGTAATTCGCATTCCACACCAGCTGGGAGAGCCATAAATGGCCGCACACGCGCTTCACGTCCAATAAAAATATTATTTCAAAATTAAAAATAAAAAAATTAATAATATCATTTACTTACTGTACACTCATTACAGTCGAAATGTGTTTTTAAAGTTTTCCATAGAAAAAAAATTCGGTTATTTTTATTTTTGTTTTCAAAATTGTTTATGCACCAATTTTTTTGATTATCCAAAACCGCTTTATGTAGCCGTTGTGGCTTTTATTGCAAATCTCACATCGATTGAACTTTTAAAATATTTCTAGAGTCACTAGCATGACGTAATTAAATCATTAAGCTCATGAGTGTTCGCTGAATTCTATATTGAAAACACATACAAATAAAGCTACAAATACATATAAATATATGTTGAGCTCTGCATATGTATAAGTATGTCCAGTGTTTGGTGAATTATTTTACTTGATTTCTTAAATATTATTAATCATATGTGCTACGTTTGTATATATACCTACTTACATATATATATGTATATTACATATACATATGTACATACTCTACATAAGTATTTAAAGAAGCTCTGAGTTTTTGTTCTTCGGCACCATTGATAAGCTTCGTAAATAAAGCTTGTATTATGGATTTATTTTTATCAACATTTATATACACTTACATGTTACTGGTCCTTAGTAATGCCAAATTGGGATGCGGTTTAATTTGAGTTGAAGTATTCTTCGTATGACGCTCTTCCGAACTATAAGAGTGACTGCGAAACTCCTAGATATCTAAAACTAGCTATTTATTATGCTGAACAGAAGCATTAAATGTATTCCAGCGCCTCTCTCTTGCCTATTTCCCTGCACTTTCTGGATCTATTGTCGCTTCTTATGCCCATCTAGTTCGCCGGTGTGACCTGCCCTTAGGCCAACAAACGTTCTGCAGTTCTTTCGAGGAAGTTAAGTAAAAATCATGCGTGTGTTTCTTATGAAAAAACTTAGGAAATATTACTTCTGTTCCATTATAAAAATTATCTGCTATAAAGACTGTTAAGAAGAAATCCGTTATTTTGTATTGAAAAGAAGTTTTTATTTAGCATAGTTAATCTGATTTCTGTCAAATATGCACTGTTTTTCGATAACTTGTCGCCATTTTGAAGGTAGAAACCCTATGAGGTATAACAATTAAGTAATGCGACTGATTCCATAAAAACCGTATATTTGAAAATTTTTCTACAACTCTGCCATCCCCTTCAAAGTAGTCCCCTTGGGCAGCTATACAGCGATTCCAGCGCGTTTTCCATGCTTCGTAACATTTCTGGAACGCTTCGACTGGGATGTCCGCGAGTATCCTCGTCACGGCCGCCTTGATGTCCGTAATCGACTCAAAATGGGTTCCTTTGACCTCCGGTTTTGTTTTAGGAAACAAAAAAAAGTTACAGGGTGACATGTCGGGCGAATAAGGCGGCTGTTGCAACACGGCGATCCCTTTAGAGGCCAAATACTGGGACACGCTGAGGGTGGTGTGGCACGGCTCGTTGCCGTGAGAAAGGATCCAGTTACGAGCGATGTCTGGGCGCACCCTGTTGACTCGTTTTCGCAATCTTTTGAGTACTTGGCAATAATAGACTTGATTAACAGTTTTCCCCGGTGAAACGAATTCTTTGTGGACGATTCCACGGCTATAAAAAAGGCAATCATCATCGTTTTCACCTTCGACTTGCTCATGCCAGCTTTTTTCGGGCGGGGGGCGCGCGGAGACAACCATTGAGCTTTGGGCACGACTAAGAGCACCACCATACACTCTTACAATTTTAGCTTACGTTTCCGAAGCTGTTTCGCCCAATCTGGCGCAAAATTTTATCGCGACGCGTTGCTCTTGATTTCGTTTTTCCATTTTCGTGACGAGCACTACAAACACACGTCTACTCAACTTGACGCAGCAGGCGAACTAAACAAGCTAGAGCGATGGTACATATATACAGAGGGGAGGAATGCCGGAAAAAGAGAAAGGGAATTTCAAGGTCGCAGGTTTACCACAAGCGCGGCAATAAAATCAGTCTCATTACTTAATTGTCAAACCTCGTTGTTCCTATTGGAAAAACATTTGCACAGATTATTTTCATAAGCTTCTTTTGAGTCGAATTTTTCAGAAACAAAATCATACGACATAGACAGGAACTGGTAGTAATCACTTGGTGCCAAGGCCGCACTATAAGGTGGGTGCATAAGAACTTCCTAATCAAGCTCCCGAAGCTTTTGTCCAGTCCACATCGTTGTGTTTGACCTAGTGTTGTCCTGATAGAACCAATTTCTCTTCTATTGACTAAAGCTGGTCCCTTTTGTGCGTTTGTTTTTCTTCGAACAGTCTAAATGGTGAAAATAAATGCCCGAATTAAGAGTTGGCTGTAGGAGTGCAGCTCATATAAGATGATTCCCTACCCATTCCACTAAACACATTTGAAAACCTTCCAGACAATTAATTCTCGCTTAGTCGCCGTCTGCACCGGCTCACCGCGAAGGTGCCAGAAAGTGCAAAGCCTGCCTAGGGATGCACACTTACTCCAATTTCATTCTTTGTGTAGTTGGTTTTCCGATGTCCTCTTGTGTTCTAGCGTAGTCCGTACGAACCCCTGGTGAGCTCGAAAAGCGCTGGTCAACAACCCGAACTTGTTCGAAGTCAGAGTGTACGGTAAGAGGACCTCCGAACTACTTGCTCTAACCAAAGTCAATTTCGCCGAAATTTAGGTGTTCGAACGCTTTTTGAAAAGATTTTCCCCCGGGGGAAACACAAACACTCGGAGACTCTTAGTAAAGATTTAATGAGGACGGAATCATTTTGTCTTTCCTCCTCTGTTGCCAGCCTGAGTTGACAATATCTCGTTAGACCTACCTCCGAGGTAACACAAAAGAACGAAAATCTGTCCAAGAGAGATCCATCGATTAGGATTACGACCTAACTCAACCTAACCTATATATTATCTACCCAGTTCAAATAAGTTTTTCTTTAAAATAATATTTTATGTAAGATTTCTAGCGGTTGTGTTGGTGGTTTCAACCGGCATGAATATTTCTAATGCTACGAAGAGAGAGTTATAGACTTTGATATGGGACACAAGAAGCGATTTGCCTTAGTCTTCAGATTGCCAATGAATAACTGGATTTTGCGAAAGATCGAGTCATTGGTTTTCTCAGGAAGTAATATTTGGCAGATCTCAACTTGCGTTGAAAGATTTTAGTCATTTCATTACCGTTGTGCATAAATCTTCGGAGCAGATTGTGGGAACATCCCGTTTGTGGCAAGATCAAGCATCAATTTCAATCGATAGTCAGACTTTCTTCAAGCTAAGTCCTTTAAAAAACGCATCTACGTTGTTAATTTGTCAGTTCCTTTACTGTCATTATTTTAATAGTTCAGTCCGTTCATCCTGTAAGCCGATTATATTGTTGCTGAGCATTCCTACTCATTAGCTGATAATTACAGTATAATATTTCATATGTTATACACATGCAAAAAAAATATATATACAATAATAACAACAAAAATCAACCTAATTAAATGTTGTTGAAAATGCTCATGGAATTCTATTTTTGCGCTATGAAATCATCTTCAGCGCCGCTGATAACCTCAGACCCATGAATTAAGAACTGAGTAAAAAAGCCTAATTACAAACACACACACACGCCCATACTCTCGTATACAATGCCTACAAATTAAAATTAGTGGCAGTACCTTCCCAGTTGCTCAACCGCGCATTTTCCGTTTGGTGTCATAAATCATTTTAGAGGCTTGACAGCGCCTTGGGTCACTGAGCACACACACACATATATATATATACAAGTATTTTGTGTAGAAAGTAGCGCTAGTTGGGTGGCGTGAGTGAGGTCTACCGCAATTCAAGTGCAATAGGTCTACAAGCAATCATACATATATACATGCATGTGTGCGCGCGTGAGTGTGTGCATATATGAGTGCGCGCCGTCTCATCATTGCCTCATTATCACGCTTATTAGCTGAGAGTGCACAAGCGTGCTTACAAACCGGCAGCGTAGCGGCGCACAGACTGAGGCTGGGCTAATTTGAGCCGGGCTGAGCGCCATTGCGATGAGTTGATGGGCTAAAAATGGCAAAATGCCGAGCGATAACAACACTTGCGGCGCTATTGAATGCGAAGAATCTAAGCAATTACATGTGTGTGTTTGTGTGCCACAAACGCCCACACGCCTTTGCCTTGTTGCATTTTTATTTATGACCGCTGATTGATAGCCAACGATACGGCAGTGACACCGTCCATTGGCCGTCCAGCAAATGGCGTGACTCAGTTCAATCCTAATGTGCAAATACAAATGGTTGACGTAAACGTCAGCTGCAACTTAATTAAACATCGCAATCGATACGCAAGTGACGTGTTGCACGTACAGACAATGTGCCTCATATGTGCTGCTCTATTGTTTGCACACACACACTTATATAACTATGTGTGAGTATTTGCAGGTGATTATCGGTAGCTACAAGTGTGCTATTTACACTTGTTTACCAATTGGCTGCATATTATGTACTGAACAACAACTATTTAAACAAGTGCATATATATGTACATATTTACATGCAAGCATCGGTTGTACTATTTATTTGCCAGAGGCCTTGCTCAGACACTGCTGCTCTGCTTCCCAGCAACATAGTATAAGATATGTACTATAAATATACTATATGTATGTGGATGTGAATGTATGCGTACGGATGCATTTCTTCATTTACCTCTTTTCATTTCGGAAGTTGTTTGAAAAAAGCACATTTTTTCGATTCTTTTTCGCCAATAAAGCTTTTTCTCACAAAAATACTCGTATGGCCTTATTATGGTGCTGTCAAAATTTCGTGTTCTTTTTTTTCCATATTTTTTGAGGTTTGGGAAAAAGTGCAGCATTTTCAGCCCTTCTCAAAACGTAAGGGTGAGAGTTGCCAGGCAATACTGAGCACTACAAGCTCAAGAAGCACTTGTGAAACTGTCGGTTTTGCGACATGGAACAGCAAACTCCAGAGCACTTGATTCCAGATTGCCTAGCAATTTGTAGAAGCAGGCTCGAAGCCCAAGAATCCATCTACGTGGACAGGGATCATATCACCTCCATCGCACCCAGCAAGCTCCTGGAGCACTCCTTCAGAGTGCTGGTCCTTTGTGATCATATGTGATATAGAAGAGGACACAATAGACAATAGGTCGCAGTGCAGCTCTTTGAAAAGTGGATGCCCAGTGGGCACACATTTGACCAAAAACAACGACGGGTTGATGATTTGGAATAATGTTTGGGTTGTTTAAGCGTAAAAGCCGAGTTTTTGCCGGGGTCGTATGCAGGGGATATCAGCTCCCGTCGAGTCGGAGACACTCTGTTATTGTCGTGAAGAGAATGTGCTGGGGTTCTGCCAGCTGAGTTCTTTCCTAGGTCGGAGGTACAGAAACCTTATGCAGAAAAGCTACCTGTCCTTCCATTAGATGTTGGGGAGTTGGGGTTCGCCTTTGCCGTCTAAGCGGTCCCCAGGTATTGATGGTTTCAACAGAGAGATGTGCAAAAGCTTGTGAAAGTTCATTGCAGAATACCTGGAGGCATAATAAGTGCATCTGAGAGGAATACTTTCCACACGAGTGGAAAAGCGATAGGGTTGTGCCTTGCCTGAAGCCCTCTGAAAAGATCAGGAGCCATTCTCGTTCTTATGGGGGCATCAGTCTCCTTCCAGTACTTGGAAACGTGTCTTGAAAGAGTTATGGTGGAACGGCTTCAGGAACTAAAGAGGGGTATGGGGTCGGATAGATAACATGGATTCATAAAATGACGCAGTATAGAGAATGCAAGGTTTTATGTTCAGAATGTTGTTAGGGAGAATGACTTGTTGACTTCAAGGGGCGTTTGACTACCTAAGCTGCGATCGAGTAGTGCAACGACTGAAGGAGCTTGGCTATCCGGAAATTCCTTTTTGGTGAAGCTATTTTTAGGAAAGAAAGGTCTGTCTAGTCGGTGTGAATGAAAATGTGGGGATCGGATCGAATCAGGGTTCCATCTGTGATTCATATACATATGTATTTGAAATCTCATGATGGACTCTCTGCTTGGGCAACTCGAGCCACTTCTTGTGGTTGAAGGTCACTCGTGGTCTAAGTTATAGCGGTCGGGAGGACAATTTTAACAAAATGTAAATACTTGGGGTTTAGGTGTGGGGATATATCGATGGAAAAACGATGACAATGCTGTTTAAGGGCACATTGTCGGCGGTTCGTCTATCTATTGTTGTGATCGTGTCGATTGGGTGAACGGGGTCAGCTGCAAATATGTGATGCAAGTCAAATACACATGGTGTGTACGGGTTCCAACCCTTGGTCAGCAGACCAGAGCAGTATGTGTGTTCAACTGGTTGTAGTTTCGGTCTTCAGTCTGTCCATTCCACACTACCAATTGGTATTGTAAATGTCTGGCTAGTTCATGCAAGTGAAAAGGTAATGAAATTCGATTGAGGTTTGCGAAAATTGTTCGGGACTCTTTCTACAGTTTCAGTTTGCCGTTTTTTTTAGAACTTTGTTTTTATTCATTCAATGATCCCATGCAGTTTTCTGGAATGTTGTGTGAATATTTCGTATTTTTATATCCTGAACAGGGTATATTAAGTTAGGCACGAAGTTTGTAACACCTAGAAGTAAAAGTCGGAGACCCAATATAATACAAATATATAGATCATTCATATAGATCGCATGACGAGCTGAGTCAATTTAGCCATATCCTCCTGTATATATGTGAACTAGTCCCTCAGTTTTTGAGATATTGATCTGAAATTTTACACACGTCCTTTTCTCTCCAAGAAACTGCTCACTTGTCGGAAATGCTGACATCGGGCCACTATAACATTTAGCTGCCATACAAACGGAACGATAGGTATAAAGTGCTTGCGTGGAAAACCTCTTTATTTGACGAGATATCTCTCTCTAAAAATTTCCACGTGACCATACCCATGTTTTCAACCCTTCTAGTTATCTGAAACCAAAAAAAAAGATTATTAATCTAGAATAATATCGCAATGGCCAGAACTACGGAAAAGTAGGAAAAATTTTTTTTCACAAAATGGCGACTGCCTAAAAAAAAAAGTTTTTTCATCACTTTTTCTGACTATTTCGAATTTTTTTAAAATAATAAAATTAAAAATTTGGGGATGGGGCTAGTTCCAACAATAAACAAGACTATAAAGAAGACTTTATAAAAATTTCAAGTAAATCGATCTAGTAGATAGAACCTAAGAAATCGTGGGCATCGTTCCGAAAAAGTCAGTTTTGAGAAAAACGCGTTTAAAGTTTAGGAGACAATTCTAGTGAACACGGACGCCACGTCACAAAATCGGCTGTATCTCCGAAAATAAGTCGAATTTTGAAAAATCCTTCCAAGGTCAAATTTTTGAAAGTCTAAACTTTCAAGATATGCAAAAAAAAAAGAAAATCGATTTTTTCAAAATCCTAGACAAGAATACCCCCTTAATAAATTTACATTTGAAAACATCAGCACATGGGTTCAAGGTTCAGTAGAGTATTACAAAGCATTGAGCGGCTTCCACATTCTCAGAACTTAAATATTTATTCTCAAATTTATAACTCAAATCTGCGCCATTTAAACCACGAACGCTCGAACTGGCATTGCATATTACATATGTACATACATATGTATGTATGTATATTTACCAAGTATCTTATGGCAGCCCTTCTGTTACGCGTTGGGTCGCAAAAACCAACCAGAGCACAAAGTGGTAAGCGCCCTTTGCCCGCCTATTTCACCCTCCACTAGCCAGCTGCGGGTCGCCACTAAATTGTGAATGGACGAAGCGGCAAGTTGCTTGCATGCCATGCCATGCGCCTCTGCCTCGCTGTAAGTTAGCAACGGTGAGGGTATGTGTGTGTGTGTGTGCGCTGGTGCTGTTGCCGGCGGCATCTGTTCGACAATCGTTGTTTCAAAATAAATTTACTTTGCTTGTTTGCTTTCAACGTTGAGTTCATTGAATATTTTCCTTGTATTCGGCCACGCTTTGCATGTACTCGTCTATACTATACATTGTATATGTATGTGTGTGCATATTGTTGCTGTAGTTCAGATAAGGCAGCGCGCAACGAACAAAAACAAAGAGGAAGCCACACAACCAAATGCAAAGGCCAAGGATTCGCGCAACTGACCCAGTTTCTCTCGGCATATCACCAAACAAAGTGGGCCATTGGTCCACTGTTGCGGGTGCAGAAAGAAATTTGTTGTTTTTTCACTTTCTTTTTGTTGTTGTGGACTTCTCACTCTTTGACGTTGCAGCTCCGTTTGCTTTCAAGTGCTTGCAGTTATTAATTGGCTGCAATTAGAAAATTAAATGGAAATATGCTGCATTAACAATGCATGTAAGTGTCTGTGTGTATGTGTATGTGTGTGTTGGTTTATAGGGGTTTATGTAGAAATAATACTTTTGGCGCACAAAACTAGAAAATAGAAAGAATTTCTCAGTGAAATTGTGCGATCGGGCTAGCATGCTTCTGCAGCTGTTGAGTTGTTGAAGTGACAGCCGCCGTCATGCTGTCATGCTGTCATGCCCATAAATACTCACACTAACAAACTTTGAAACACACACATACACATAGTATACATATATGTATATACACTATACACACACAAAGAGCCGCTGAAATGTTTCGAAAAAGGTGTGCTCATTTCAGTATCTCTTGGGCTTGGTCATGTTTCAATGTTAAGGAATTCTTACCTGCACTTTGACAGTTTTTATCGTGTTCTCGTTAGTGTAATGAATGGAATGCGTAGAGAAATGCGTGCAATTGAAAGGCATAAAAGGAGGGAAAGGAATTGAAAAAGGTGGGTCAAAGCAGTTCAAAAGTCAATTAAAACGGATAAAAAACTGTAGGAAAATGCTATTAAGGGTGGATTAAGTACATAAAAGTATGCTGAAATTAGAAATGTGAGCAGCTGCCGCACTACCACGCACATAAAGGGTGCTACAGTTTGTTTTTAACATTTTTTCTTTATAAGTACATAACTTGGAAATTAAATATTGGGTCGAAAAAGTCTTTTCGTATTTCTTGATGTCGCTGTAGACGTATATCTCCAATGCTACCAATCACATTGTGTCACACAATATAGTGTTGGAAAGGTGAGGTTTTAGGCTTCATTTAATCAAAAAAGAATTAAATTCGGAGAAGTTAAAAAAAGTTACAACTGTTCAAAAATGTGTGAAAATAATGAAAAAATTCGCTATATTTTAAAATTTTTGTATAAAAAAGGGAAGAATGCCACGCAAGCCACCAATGGAATTTTTGAAGTTTACGGAGAGGATGATGTTTCAGTTCCGTTTCGAATTTTCGATTTACCTTGATGAAAGTTTTACTATGATGGAATAATGTCTCTGGCGGAAAAATGGCAAAAAGTCGTCGACCAAAATGGTACATATTTCTGTATTCATTTATTATTATAAACATAAAAAAGTAAGTTAAAATTTTATTAAAAATACAAAAAGACTTTTTCGACTACCCAATTATGTTTCAATCGTTTCAAACTTTTTTTATTTTAGTATATGCACCTAATAGTAGGCGGACAGGTTAGTAGAAACCATAAATATATAGTTAAAATTATGCCTTCTGTTAATTTTCCTCATATCTCACATGGGTAAAATTCTCTTTAAGAGTGAAATTAAATAATCCTTTAGAGGCAGCTTTTCGAAAACCAATGTTAAAGCCATTTTTGAATCGAGTTTTTATTTTTATTGTTGTTTTTATATCCATCAAGATACTATAATTCATCAATTTTCTATTTATCAGATGTTTTTATAAACTTATAATTTTTGTATACGTTATAATACAAATATATTAAAAGATCAAAAAAGTGGGGTTTTATAGCATCAAATCATCATAAAGTTATATAGCCGAGTTCTGCAATGAATTTGCTAGGATATTGACAATTTACTGGCTTACGAAGTCTTTCAACAGTTGTTCAAATCACCGAAGCTATAATAATCTTCACAAACGCATTTTTCATAGGATAAAAAAAATATAAAAACGTCTTTCTATTGATTTTGATGAGTTAGCATACATGGCATTTATAAGTTATAGTGTCCGATCTAAACAATATATTCGAATATATGCCGCAGTGCTGCTCAGCCAATGCGTATCCCATCGAAGAAAACAGATGGTAATCGCAAGGGTCCAAGTCTGGTGAGTACGGCCAGCTCCCAGCTAAGTACTTTGAATCTATCCTGAACCGATTTTGCCTTGCGTGCTGATTAGGGTGTGTCATTCTGAGTCAACCTTTTTTTTCAACTGGAAAACACTGAAACAAAACTTTCGAAAATGTGAAAAAGAAAATCACTCAAAAGATGAGCTCTTAATATTAATATCCGCCTCTTCTGACTCCTTCTGAACGTTTTTCGATGGTTCAAATTGATCATTTGTTGTCTGTATGGATTAATATCATCAGTTTCACCAGGTTTTAGAAGCTCATGATATACAACACTATTCTGATCCAACCAAGCACAGAACTTTATCTTCTTACCGAATCGATGTTGATCGCTGTCCAGGATTAACATATGATTTTTTCCGTTAAGGATTCTTAAAATAAATAAAAAATTATCGCCACTGACAACTCGATGCAAAATTGATTTTCTTTCGTGTCATTTAAGCTAAATTTCACAAGTTTTTTTTCGATTTTCCATTTGTCTTTTATTCAATTCATGTGGTACCCATTTTCCACACTTTTGGATTTTTCTCATACGGTCTGAAATTGTTTGTTGTGCAACATTTAACATGGCTGCTAAATATTTACTTTTGACTCAAAGTGTCATCTTCATCCAAAGTTGCTTGCAGTTCGGCGTCTTCAAACTTGTTTGTGGGTCTTCCATGTTCTTCATTTCTCACTTAAAAATCATTATTTCTGAACTGTTGCAATCATCTTTTTCATGTTGTTTCTGATATAGCATGATCATCATATGGCTCTACAAGCGTTCAATGCGACTCTGCAGCGCTTGTTTTTGAATGGAAACAACAAATTAATGCTTTCCGCAAATCATCACTTTTCGGTACAAAATTTGTAAAAGATGATGTTGTCTGCTCAATGCGGTATATATCTTTGGCAGATGTCATGCCAATCAAACAGAAAAATCTTAAGGCTCGTTTACAATAAATGTTCCCTACCGATATAATTATATCTTAATGCTCACTTCATACCGGTACAAAGGACATATTTAAGGCTTAGGGTGTCCGAAGTTTCCTTCTAAAATAAAAATCAGCTCATTGTAAGAATTTTACAAGACTCATGTTTAAGATCCTTATAAAATACTTCCAAGATAACTTTACTCGCGAGTTTATAAGGGGCATACCGAGTTAAAAATAGGAAAGATCTTTGATCAGCTGTTTTCTGTTCTATCGAAAACATTGCAACAGTTCAATTATACAAAAGTTTTCGAAATCACAATCTATTTCTATTCTCATTTGTTTTATGAAATTATTGTTTTGATTCAAAAATTGGACAATCTTAAGATTGATATTACTAAAGATATTCGATTCGGTTGAATATTCAATGTACAGTTTTACAATTTATGGCCACTTGAGGGCACTTACATTTATTCTTATATCTCGACTGACGTCAACATGTTTCGTAAATATTTTAAAATAGATAAAACTTAAATATCATAAAACCCACCACATTTCTTCCTCAATTTAAATGTCTCAGAAGTGTTCTAATATAAAAATCTTAAACGGTTGTGTAGAAATAGACAGCTTTTACCTGCTTGTGATAAATACAAGCAATCTAATAAAATTTTTACTAATACAGACTTACATATATGTATATGTATATATGTATGTGTGCCTATTACAAACCCAGAAATGTAAATTATATACCTAGATCTTCATACAAATATATATTTGAATTCAAACAACGCACGACCGGCCAGTTCACACGCCTGGTATTGTCTCACGTCCAATACATTAGCTTGTCTTAACCACAACAACAATACTACGAATAGTATACAATAATAAAATGAAAAATTAGAAAAATTATAAAATTCTAAAATGAATGAAAAACTTGACGCGACCGGATTGCCGGCGTCATTTGGCTCACAATGCGTAGGAACAACAACACTAATGTCGTAGTGTGTGACTGTGTATGTTGTTATACTATATACTCATACATTCATATGTACATACATATATGTATAGTTCGAATTAAAAACTATTCTCTTAAAGACGCAAATCTACAAAATGATGACTAAATCACAGCGAGTTACCCGTAGAAAAATACAAAAAATACGAACAATGTGCTTTAATAATAAAATATGTGACTTTCTGTGGATAGTTTTTGGGTTTAGATATTTGTAGTTGTGTATTTCTGTTGATATTAATTTAGTGTCGCACCAAAAGTGCTAAATTTAAGAGGTTAGCACACACTTTTCTTACGTACGCGCCACTAAGATTGTATTTATTTAGAAAATTTCTTCCTACATATAATGGTGCATAAATACGGGGTGCGCCATCTATAATGTCTTACAAACGGAGTGGAGGTCTTCCTCTTTATCGGCTTCTCCCGACGGGTTCTGTGTCGAATACTTTCAAAGCGAGAGTTTTTTCATCCATTTGAACGACATGACCAAGCGACGAAGAGGTGTGGTGAGTGTCGATCCTTTTTTCAAGTGTCTTTTCCAAGACTTGGCGCATGGGGAATATCTGGTCAGTTGTTGATTTTACAGGCCTGATAAGGTCCAATCAGTTTGTTGACGATGGGCTTTACTATTTCATACAATACGCTCGATAGAACCTTATATGCGATGAGGAGGCTTATCCCACGGTAGTTGGCGCATATTGTGGGGTATCACTTTTTGTTGATTGGCACACTTGAATTCCTATTGTTGAACATGCTTTCGTCTGACCATATTCTACAGAGAAGCTGAAGCATGCTCCTTATCAGTTCTTCGCCGGGGCAATCCATCGGCCCCGCCGTTTTGTTGAATGGATATTTGCTATTCGAACTTCTTCATGGTCGGGCAATGGAACGTCTGCTCCATTGTCATCGATTGGGGAATCAAGTTCTACACCTCCTATTGTTATGCTTTCACTGCCATTCAGCAGGCTGGACAAGTTTTCCCACCATAATTTTAGTATGTTTTGGGCATCTGTTACTAGATCACCTCGGTGGTTCTACAAGATTATGCCCCAGTCTTGAATCCTTCTGTTAGTCGCCGCATTTTTTCGTAGAAATTTGGACCATTACCCCGTTTTATTTGGTTTGACAAAATATTCCTCGAAGAGACCAGTTAGAACTATTTTCTATTTATTCTAAACGACTGTTTCCTATAACTAGTCTAGTTTATGTTAAGATATCTACGTAAAATTTCTCAGGCCCTGTATGCATTTACATCAATAAGTGGTTCGCATTACTTTTTTTCACGGAAATTTATGACAATTTAGTTTGTCTTTGATTTTTCTTTAAGTTCTCTAACTTTACGTGTGCCTCAGCGCCATAAATAGTCGCTGTGTGGGTTGCTGCCTTTTTATTTCTTTTGCTAACCTGATTTTCTGTTGTTAAAATTGTCGCAATTTTTTTTTCTGACACATTGTCACACAATTAGCACTAAAATTTTAGAAGCACTAAAATAAGTTTTAAAATCTTTTTATTTACAAAAATATATTTGTATAATAAATTTAAACAAATTTTTTCTGAATCATATTTACAACAGAAATTTATTCCTACGTCAAATTAAATATTTTTAGCTTGAAATAAAAAAATTGCGAAAAACACAAATTTATTGTACCAATATATGCCTCTTGCAACAGTACAATTAACTGAGACAATTAAGATGCTAATTGTCTCATAGTTTTTAGTGTTTCAACGCACCACAATTGAGCTCAAATTGCTCCTTGCGGTTAGATAGAAGTTGATTTTTATTTTATTTTAGTTCTTTTTCAAGACATCTAGTTTTCTTACTTCTCATCTTATTATAGTAACATACTTCTCAAGATTGCATGCGAACTCTACATAATTTACTGTCAATTAAGTACTAATTGAATAATTCGTTTAATTGAGATCAATTAAATGTAAACTGCTGATAATCTCTTAATTAGCGTACAATTAATTATAGAATTAGTAGTCTTTTTAAACCTAGAATTTGGCTGGAAGTTTCGATTTTATGTTTCTAATTATTTTGATTCATCCATTTGTTGCTATTTCTGTTTTGAAATTTACTGTTAATTATCATAGCTCGAATGACTTATGACGATTTTTTGTTTACCAAATGAGCTACTAATTTGCTATTTTTAATAGCTTTTCACTCTTCTTTGTTAATATTTAAATATATTTTGATTAATTGTCTTTTCAAATTTTTTACTTTCTCTCTTCAAATAGTAGAGAAACGTACAAAATTTCAGTCATTTAGTATCTAAATATATTTTATATTCACAGTTGCGTGTTCTGTGTCTGTTAAACCATTGGAGCATCCATTCAAGTTCAGCTCTTTGTAGTCTGTGATGCTTCTGCTATTTTTAGCATTTCATTTATGATTATTATTTATGCTTTTTAATATTCTGGAAAGTATTGGCATTTCGGCCTTGTGAGACAATATTATGTTTTTTTTTATTTAATTAAAAATTTAACATATCAGAAGTACTACTGTGGGCAAAAAATAGTAAGACTTTTTAATTTTAATTTCGTGCAAATACCCATACGTCAAAATATTTTTTTTCTAAGTTGGCATGACTCTTGGTGACATATGTTGCAAATATCAAAATAATCATAAGTGTTTAGTATACGCTTGTCTTTTTGAAGTACATAAAGTGCATTCGGCGATTTTTACGATAATTGGAATTATTCAACAAAGAAGTTTCATTAAATTTTATGTGCGGAATCAAATTTCTGGTGTTGAAGCATCCAGAATGTTAGAAAAGGCCTTCGATGACAATTGTTTGTCGCGAGCAAGTATTTTTGATTGCTACAAATTATTCAAAGAAAGTCGAAAACACGTTGACGACGAATCACGTCCAGGACGGCCTTCAACATCAACTGATGATCATCACGTCAATAAAATAAAGAAATTGGTGCTTAAGAATCGACGATTAACCGCCAGAGATCTCACTGGCATCGCTGGAATATCGGAAGGATCAGCGAAAACTATTTTGAAAGATAATTTGGGCCTAAGAAAATAAAAAGCGCGATTGGTTCCAAACTCACAAAATTTTCTCGAAAAACTAACGTCGCGTTAACGTCTGTCAAACAATGCATTCTGACCACCAGGACATCATGAAAATTTTTAATACTGGCGATGAGATTTGGATCCATGCTTACGACCCAGAAATAGTCGATCAATCGGCCGAATATCGTGGGAAAGTTGAGCCGAAGCCGAAAAAGCCACATCAAAGCAGGTCAAAAATCAAAGTTATGTTGACAGTTTTCTTCGATTATCGAGGTGTGATGCACTCCGAGTTCCTTTCGACCGGGCAAACTGTGAACAAGGAATACTATTTGAGTGGTAAGCGTCGTTTGCGCGAAGCTATTCGTAAAAGGAGGCCAATAACTCTTGGTTTTTGCATCCCGATATTGCAACGACGCCTACTGCGTTGATTCTTCGTGAGTTTTTCGCCATACTGGCTACTCAGCAAACTCAAAAGACCGCTACGGGGAAACCGTTTTGAGACAATTGAAGACATTAAACTATTCCGGAAATTTACCAAAACAAATGTTTCGAGGATTGTTAACAACTTTGACACAAGTATATTGTGGGCTAGGAGGATTACTTTGAAAGATAGATTTTGAAGAATAAATTAAGAATTTTAAAATTATAAACAAAGTCCTACTAGTAGTAGAAGCCTAGTAAAGTCCTCGTAATAGAAGCTCTTTTTCCCCGTAATAATCGTCTTCAGAACATGTCTGTTGTAATGCAATAAATTCTGAATATAAAGGAACTTAAAGATCGGCATACAAGACATAATTATAGTTCAAAACATAAATATTAATACAATTAAAACCAGAAAATGCCACTATCTGACTAAAGAAGTAACAGCTAATTTGTTCTAAACGATATCGAAAATCATGAGACCCTAAATGATTTAATACTAAGTGAAGGTGAAGTGATTGGCCTTACATTTTGTAGATATAACGCTTCTTTAGTGTAGCTACCTCTTTCTGAGTGAATTGCGGAAAGCTCTAAGTAGCACCTTTCTTACCAACATTCCCATTGCGCTTCGAACCACCCTTGAAGAAGCTTACTGCAGTGCGCTCTCCACGAACCGCGTTTACTTACCTATATAAATATATTGTGCCTCCATTTGTCCTTCGAAAAAATAAATATTTGATAGCTTCGAAGCACGAAAATACCTGAAGTCGCTAGAAAAAACGAAGCTTGTTGTTGCATATATACGTATATCTGTTTAGCCCTAAATGCGGTAAGCTCTATGCATATAAAGGGTGATCCATTTAGAGGCTTCCTACTTTCTTAAGGAAAGAACACAGAAACTTCAAATTTAATGGGAAGTGTTTATTATCAACATTCGGCAGAACGGCCTTTGGCATTTATATTTTGAAGAGTATCCTTTTCAAATGTTGACCGTGGTTCTACGTCTCAAATGGTCCATCCATTGAGTCCAATTTTCGATGACTCGTTCGAGCATTTCGACTGGTAACTGGCGAATCACACGCGTGTTGTTTTGCTACAAGGAATCGAAGATCGAAGCGGGATTGTTCGCATAGACTTAAGACTTTACATATCCCTATAGGGAAAAGTCTAATGGTGTGATATCACGGGATATTGGTCGTCAATTGCCCGACCCAAAAAGGTGAAGTTATCTGCTCACCGAAGTGCTCCCTAAATAAATCCATTGATTAATGCGATGTGTGGGATGTGGCACCGTCCTATTGAAACAGAATGTCGCCGATATCACGAGCTTCAATTTCAGGCATCACATAGGTTGTCATCATGTCGCGATAACGGTCACCATTGACGGTTACGTTTTCACCGGCATCATTTTTGAAGAAGTATGTACCGATGATTTTGTTTGTTTACTTACCAATTAAGCCAAAAGTGGGCCTTATCGCAGAACAAAATGTGGCTCGAAAACTTGGGATCTTCTTGGAACCTTTCAAGAGCTTATAGAGCGAAGCGATATCGCTTGGGAAGATCGAACGGCTTCGAACGGCGCCTACTCGAGCGTGATCTGTCAAAAAAAGGCTAGTGGAAAAAGTACCTCTACTTGGATCACCCATTATAATATACAGATATAGCGGTGTGAAGATGTATGTACATATATACATATGTATGTAGATCAGTTCAGCACACTTCACTACCAATAATTGGAACGTATTGCAAGCTTTTGTTCTGTTTTAGCCACCGTATATACATACATACATACTTACATACACATATATAAATATACTTAGATCCTAGTGTTGAGTATATTTTTTAGTACAACACCCACGTCTTCATTGTACCTGTACATGCCTATAACCCACATATTGCGTATGACATAAAACAACTGCAATTCTACGTACATCTATCCGCAGCTACATGACATGCATGTACATACATATGTATGTATGTTTGCTTGTGGAAACACACATTTTTTGGTTGCTTCTTCTTCTTTGTTTGTGCACCGCCTCGCTGGTTTTGGGTGTGTTGCTAGTTGTTACAATTTAGTGCAATACAAAAAAGTACAACAATAACAACAAACACTATTTGCGAATTGTTGCCATTTTATTTTCGCTCAATTTCTTGTTGCTATTTTCACTTTACTTTTCTATCAATGAAATGACGTTTAGTTACGTCGTCTTCGAGAATCTACAGTAAAATTGATTTAATGCAACGGAAACTTGTCACAGCCAAAAACACTAAGGAGTGCAAAGTACAATGAACAACAACAAAAAATAGAAATAAATATAAAGTAAATGAAGGAAATAAAAAATTGAATAAAAAGTAAAAATATTTTCATGGCATCCGCTATGATGAAAAAAAAAAAAATAAAAAATGGAAAAAGGAAATAAAACTACTGCTAACAAAAATGAAATAAAACAATTTAAAAAAAGTGAAAAAAAATATTTTTCTTCGAGGCATCTGTTTTGCTACCTCCTGCCGCCTGCATTTCTGGCACGCTCTTTCTTGAGTTGAGCATTTTACGTGTTGATTTTTCATATTTTCTATTTTATTGGCAAATTCAAGTCGCAAAAGTCAAGCGAATGCCTTGTTATGATGACTACATGCAACAATGCTTGTTTACATAAAAAAGTGCATAAGTTCATATTATAAAATTTCGTAAAAAGTTCTATGGCATGCGTTTAATTAACTAACTTCAAGCGCCCACACAACTTGGAGACCTAATTAGCGCTCGCAACAAAAAATAATCTATTTCACACGCAACCCTGGCATGTGCAGGCAATTAGCATGCGAGTAAAGAAAATAATTTCATAAAAATTAAAATTATGTGGGATAAATGAGCTTAAAGTAATTAATTTTTTTAATTTCTACATGCTACATCTACCACTCTCTCACTCGAATTGTAAATTTGTGACATATTTTTTAACTAATTGAGCAGCACACACCCAGTTGAGAAGCATTTCCGCTGCATATACTGACAAAAGTACACATACATATATATTTACATATATTTTCTAATGTCGCTGTCAAAGTTCACTAAACTCCGCCATTCACAAGTCATCCAACTCTTCTCTTGGCACGCAAGCCAAATGATCACAATATTCACTTTTTTACTGTTGTCTCATACTTTTATCACGCACTGTTGATAAGTTCATAAACTACAAGTGATATTATTTTTTTCAACAGCATGATTGTGTGTTGGCCTCAAAGTTTTCATGCCACTTCTATTGTAACACACTCTCTCTGCTTGCTCTGTTTTTCTCTGGCTCTCTCTTTCTCTCTCTTGAACTTGTCATTTCTAACTAGCTGCTTTAGTACAGTTATATATACATACATTTGTGACACGCATCCACAGTTTATTACTGTTTTAATTAAGTAACGAAAATCTGCTGAACTTTTGGTGCTGAGGTCATGCGGCAATGGAAAGCGGGGGTGTGGCAGAAACAGAGAGAGAGTTTTGGTTGTTGTTTTGTGTAAAAGCTGTTGTGCTCAAACTCTGTTGTATTCAACCGGTATTAAAATAGTTGGGTGCTTTTTGCTGCCTTTCGTGGAGAACGATTCCCTTGCCCCAGGCAGTGACCCGTCCGCGACACTGTGCTATTTCAATTTTTATTCCGACCTACTTCCATCCACATACGTTCCGTTTCATTCATTACTATTAAGTCTATAGGGTCCTCACTTAGCGCTTTTAAAGGACCCAAGCTTATGTCTCTTAAGAGGCCAAGGCAAGACTTGAAGCACGTTCTTATGAGGCAAAGCATTCAGTGCCGACCAGCGCTAAGAGTGAGTCCTCACAACCTACACCTACGACATCAACTTAATGATGACGCGAGAGCAACATAATCCGAGGCGTACCAGGGTTTTAACGAATCGGATACATTCTCCGCATTACCTACCAGCATTTCTGCAGGGTATCACTCCCGCATACTTAGGTAAGGGAATACCTTGACCACTAGTCCCCAGGCTTCAACTAAATCCAAGAAAGCTTCAGTCCTAAAATCATAGTTCGAGTCGAATCCGAGTTTAAGATTCACAGACAGTGAAGATCACAGGTTATTTAGCATTACCCAGGCGGCACCGGGTGGGGATTAAGATTCACAGATCGTGAAACCGCAGATCATTTTGCATTATCGAAGTGGTACTGGGTGGTTCCAATTATAGGATTTTATTATTGAATCCACGAGTCTGTACCATTAGTTCATCGATTAATCCAAAGTTGTACATTTCTTTTCTGTGCCTCGATCTGCATGGCTCTAATTTTTTCAGTAACTTTGTTTTTATGATCTCAACTAACTCCAGGAGCGTTATTGAAGTAGGTTTTTGGGTTTCAAGACGCTGGAAACGTCCAGTTCTGGTTTAAATTAAATAAATTTGGATCATATGTAAAGTTATAAATTATGTATTAGACTTGCTGCTTGCCATTCCTCGTAATCACAAAGTGATTGCCAAAATTAAATGTTGTATAAATAGTCTTCTACAAATAGTTTGAGAATCGAGGCAAGAGAGAAATAAGTTAAGCCACTATTGTCTTAATTTGTGCCTGCCCGTTTGACTCGTCACCATTTTGTGCCTAGAATCTGTCATTCTTGCAATTATTTTGTGCCGACGTCTAGAGGAAGTGAATGATACCTTTTCAAATTTTTTATTTTGAATGCCGGGAATTGTTAAATCGCGTTTATTTTTTCAGGAGCTCGCCTGCCGAGAAAAGCAGATTTACTTTGTTATTTGTTCTCAAATTTCTTCCTTAATTATCTTCATAGAGCGGCATACTAATATTGCTTTAGATTCAGCCTCTTAGTTCTTTAACATTTCGGTTTACTTACTCGCAGTCATACATCTGGGAAGCCAGAAAAGTTTTATGTACCTAGTTCCTTTCACGCCCTACGTTTGTTCACGATCTATGATAACTTTTCGAAATCATCACCATAAATACCAATTCCATTATTGCATAACCATCTGAAACCAAGGTTCCTAAAATCTTACACTTTCGATATCGATACCATAAAACGATTTTCTAAAAAAATCGTTATCGTTTTGAAGTTGTTCCAAGGCAAAATCAACAAATTCACGACGTTTACGGTGGTCCAATGGGTTCAGTTCTTGAAAGAGAACAATTTTATATGAAAGCAAGGTCAAATCCTTTCTCAAAATCCGATAGGTTGTGATTTGAGACAGTCCATGCGAATGTCTTGGAATCGACAAATTTTGGTCTTGAGCAACACTTGCCTGAACGGCAGAAATATTTTCCTACTTCGAGCGGTTCTTTGTCTTATTGGCCCTTAAGAAACTTATAGAAAATAGAATAACAGAAATCTCTGGTATAACTATTGGGTAATTAACCGTTCATTTAACCGTCAATTTAACCTATAGCTAGCTTGTCTTGTAGTTTTATTCGACGTTGCGGTTGTTTATTAGAAATCGGACAAGAAAATGTCACTCCGCTCCATCCAACACCTAAGTTCAACCACAGTCACCGGAACATTAAGCTCAAAGCCGCAGACTGAAAAATATCATAAATATTATTCCAGACATAATTGGGTCGATATCAATGATAATGCGGCATACTTGTGTACATGTGTGTAAATATATTATTGATGAATGTTTTCGTTTAGTCGCTTTCACTGATTTGTTGTTTTGCTGCTGGTTTCGCTTTGTAGATCTGTTAACAGATGGGAATACTAACAAATGCATATAAGTGCGATTCACTACCGCATCGAATGCATAATTTTATTTCAATTTAAAATTCATATTTGACTCAGAATCGAATAGGCAGGCGAGCTAACAATAATTTAGCCAAAATAAATAAGTAAATATATTTATGTATTTGTGGATTTAGACTTCAGCGAGCGCTGTTTACGCAGTGGCAACACCATTCACGAGGGAAATTAAACTGAAAAGCTGTGTTTTTGTTTACGGCTGGCTGATTTTCACAAATGGTTATGGCTATGTTTATTTTCTGATCGATGCGATTTGCTGGCCGGAGTGACCTACATACTGCATTTACTAGGGGCGAAGATGCATTGCACACACACTCACATACAAGCAACTGCGCGCTTTTCGGTATTTTCGCTTGTTCTTTAACATCGCTTGCACTGGATAGCGTGCTTTCCCCCAAAAAGGGTGCAGGATCACAACAGTCACTTTTCTTTTGTAAGACCCTCATAACGATGCTTTAGCCAACACGGGGAATGCAAGCGCACTTCGTGCCATTATCTTGATGCACTGCCCTTCCTTGGCTGTGCGCCACTTCTATTGGCATTTTGTGCAAAATATTATTGCTAAAATACCGTATACTAACGGCACTTAACATAATTTCCCCTCTGCATAGTTCACATTTACTCTCTACATTTTAATTTTTTCACGGGTGTGGCAACGTTGCGCTTTGGCGATTTTCATCTTTAATTATTAAGTGAATTTTGCCATTGAGCACAAGGTCGGGACACTTTAATATTGGAGCAATAAGTGGGAGAGTTTACTTTGTACATACAGTTTTCAATTTGACGAGATTTTTGGGCGAGAATGTTAAAAAAATCTCTAACTTCATAGTATATTTATTCACATCTATGGTAATATACATATTTTTTACTATTCATTTTGCCGTAAACTTTCTGTTCATATTTCCTCAGAAACGATGTGATCATTGGTACTACACGGTTTTATAACGGTGAAAACAATAATTATGTTTTCGTCGATCTTGTGCTGAGAACAGATATCTGCATACCAGGTATCCACAGTTCATGGCCATTAAAATCTAAACTAAATTTAACAAAAATAACGGTTTGAGAGGTCCTTACATAATAATAATTTGAAACAACCGAGCTTCGAAGACTGTAAGACCTTCAGTTGTATGCCTGTAAAAAGACTTTTAGAATTCGGCAACCTTATTCTATGCTATGGAATACAGGTACATATATACTTGTATAACTACAATCTATAGACCCTCGAGTAAACTTTTGATGAATGACTGAGATCCTGTGTTACTCGAGAAATGAAAACCGATGCAGTTTACTTAGTAAAAGAGCTTCTAATACGCCATTGGCGAGCCATCAGTGTCTTATAGATATGCGATCTTCCACGAACGAATTACCTCATCATTGCCGATAGATTATTTTCATGGGAGAATTTGTTAAGAAAAAATCACTGAGAGTCATTCTCGATGAATATCATAGATGTGAAACAAAATTCGAAGTCCGACGTCCATGGTGAATTCAACACTACATTCCGCTTTGAATTTGATTTTTTTACGGTACGCCGCACTTCAAACGTTCCAGTATCACCTTTAAAGTTTATAGTTTTTTCTCGTTCAGTTATTCTATATACATACATCCCAAATGATAGGCGTGACAACTTAGTCAGCGGAGTGTGCCGAAGCCATCGTCACTACACGGCTTCGGTTGAAAATGATGGATCCATGTTTTATAAAAAAAACAACACAGAAAATTCACATTTAATGAAAAATATTTATTATCATTCGAAAAAGCATTATTTAGCATTTATTTTTGTGAAGTTTATCTCATTCAAATGTTGGCCGCGGCTCCGTCTCAGATGGTCCAGCCGAATCCAATTTTCGATTACTCGTTCGAGCATTTGACTAGTTACTGGCGAGTGACAAGCGTGATGTATTGCGCCAAGGCCTAAATCGAAGCGGGATTGTCCACATCGACCGGCCCAAAACGTGCATTATCTACTCACCGAAGTGTTTTTTCAATAAATCCATTGATTGATGCGATGTGTGGGAAGTGGCGCCGTCTTGTTGAAGCCAAATGTCCTCCAAGATCACGAGCTTCAATTTCAGGCATCAAATAGTCGGCGCGTTAGCGGTAGCCATTGACGGTTACGTTCTCCTCGCAATCACTTTCAAAGAAATATGGAGGATGATTCCACCGGCCCATAAAGCACATCAAACCGTGATTTTTTCGGGATGAAATGGCAGCTCTAGAATCTCTTCAAGTTGCCTTCGTTCCAAATTGAGCCAGAAATGGGCCTCATCGCTGAACAAAATTTGGCTGGAAAACGTCGGATCTTTTTGGTATTTTTCAAGAGTCCATAAAGCGAAGTAATGTCGCTTGAGAAGGTCGAGCGGCTTCAGTTCTTGCCCAATCTATATTTTGTATGCTTTGAATTTAAGGTCTCGACGTAAAATGCGCCAAGTTGTTCCATACGTCAGTCCGAGTTGCTGCGAATGGCTCCGAATCGACCCTTCATGGTCTTCGTGTAGACTCACAACTACGGCTGTTATACTATATTTTCTTCACTACGTGCTGGACGCGGTTCACTCCGTCGAATATGTATACAATAATGAATACTGGGCCTAATGCGACAACTGCATAATACTCATGTAATACCAAAATATTCATGAATGATACAAGTATGATAGTGGCTCGTTTGCCACTCTGAAAAATAGGTCCTGAGAAACCTTTCAGAAAGTTTCTCCAAGTATGAGCTCTTAATTGTAAGGGGAGAGTCCTCCGGCTAACAGTTTTCTTTTTTTTCTTATTATCAGATAGAAAAATTCAATTCTCGTTTCCAACTACTTGAAAACTAAATTTTAACGGTTATTTATTTTATTATTTTTTTACTTAAAAAAAAAAATAGTTCTTAAACGGCAAACTCAAAGCATTGTAGGAACTGTTTTACAAAATACTTGTGCTTAAAAAAATAGAATATATTATGTTCTAGTGACGTATTCTCTTAAAACCGATAAAAAAAGTCAGCTTATCTTGTAAATATTAGCATATTTAGTTATAATCTACAACTCGCAATCGCATTTTATTCCGGCAGAAAATTAATTCGGCCGGTTGAAAATCACTATTAGCTTCAAACCTATTGCTCACCATCTGACACATACATACAAACATTGCTTTCGCTTCTAGTGCGAATGGACAAAATAAATGTTTTGCCAAATACCGACACTCAAAACTTAATTGAAAACAGAACTGACACACTTATGTACAGAGTTTGGCTAATTTTAACACGAAATATGACGTAATGTTCGGCCACACTTTGTTTTCAATGCTTGAATTCCGTTCTTGCACTTTTTTTTTCTTTTTTTGAAAGATTAAGCAGTGTGAATGAAAAGCCGGCGTTGAAGTGGAATCAAATATAATTAAGAACATATGTACGTACATGGCATAACGATTTAAAAAAAGTAGACACTTGTATCTACACATATTTACATACATACATATGTATATTCATAGACATCAAAGTGAGAAAATTATAAGACAGGCACTAAGAAAATAATAGAGTAAAAAGCACAAGCCTAATTCGAAAGAAATAAAGTGTAAAGAACAATTTGGAATATTCAAAACATAAAATACATAAAGTAAAAACAAGAAAAAAGGTTAACTTTGGGTGAACCTCAGCTGTAATTCCCTTCACAAGAGTTTTTTTTTTCATAGTCTAAAAAGGTATAAAAAGAACTCTATCTAGATTTTGATCGGTTTGTTTGCACGGTAGCTTTATGCTGTAGTGATACAATCTGAAAACTTTGTTCGGAGGTTCTATGTTTCAGATCGATATCTCAAAAACTACTTAACTAGTTCGCGAATATACAGACGGACACATAGATGTATATAGCTCAATTGATTCAGCTCGTCACGCTGATCATTTATGTAGTATATATTTTATAGGGTCTCCGGAACTGAATATATGTTCTTCAGGGTATAAATATATTTTGGATTAATATCGAATAAAAACCGGTATTTGTTTTACTTATATTACAAAGTTATCCATATACATATATGCACATTAGAGCTTGCACGTATGTATGCGAAAAATGTTCTACGGATTATTCTGAAGTTTAAAAAATCCGAATAATCGGTTGTACGGGGTTTTTTCCGAAAAGTAATAGAACTGATTTTCTTCCACCGCAACTGTACTTCGGGTGCGCGCACCGACTAGATTTGGTAGAGGGCGTTCCTAGCTAACGAACGAGCGGCTGGTCAGTTGTCTCCGAGCATTTGAAGAGTCAGAACAAACATTTTTGCCCGACGTGTTTCTGTGAGTGGTGCAAGCCGAAGCAACGTTCCTTAGAGCAGAGGTACGCGATTAAATTCTTTGTTAAACTTGGTATATCTGCGACAGAGACGTTTGATATGATCAAGCAGGCTTAGCTAGAATTTGTATTAGCAAGAAGTGGTGTGTTTCGGTAGCACCAGACCCTTTTGAAGGGCCGGAAAGATGTCGCTGATGAATGAGGAAATCCAAAGTAAAAACGATGCTTATTGTCTTTTTTGACATCAAAGGCATCGTTCACCATGACTTTGTTTCTCCTGGACAAACCATCAACGCCAAGTTTTACGTGGAAGTCCTCAAGAGACTCAAACGAAGGGTCAATCGGGTCCGACAAGACATCACAGCCCATTAGAAGTTGCACCACGACAACGCCCGGCTCACACCGCCTTTCGTCTGAACAGTTACTTAACCAAGGCCGGCATCCCAACGCTTTCGCAGCCGCACTACAGCCCAGATTTGGCCCCCCGGACTTTTTTTGTTTCCTTGCCTGAAAAGGCCGATGAAAGGGAAATTAGAAATCGCGCTGCATCGACGCAAAAGGAGCCTAATTTGAAAGTTTTTAAAGAATTGTAAAGATTGGTTCAATCAATTTTTTTTAAAGGACTCAGTCCTATTACCTTCCAAACAAACCCTGTATGAGAGATATGCGATATAGTTGTCCGATCTGGCCGATTCCGACAAATGATCAATATAATATCAAAATACACCTTATTACTTATTAAATTTATTTCGAAAATTTACACCTTATTGCTTATTAAATTTTTTTCGAAAATTTCAAAAATTCATGAACATATTTTTATGATCCCAAAAAAGCTTTGGCCTAAAAATCGGTGTTTCGAAGCCGGGTTTAAACCCATAGTAGCTAGGCAAAGTTGTTCAGTGTGATCAGTAGAGCATTTCTCGCATAAAAATGGTTTCGTTTTTTTGGCTATGTGTAAATCGACCCACTCTAATATGTGTACATACTAACACGCTTGTGGATCGCCGAATGTAAGAAAAGTACTTTTCGAAGGCAAACCACGCGGCAAGACTATTTGAAAAGCGCTGAAATTCAAGTTTTCTATACATGGACGCTTTATATATATACAGATATTTACATATGTATATACATACATATCACATATTACATGAATCTTCACCTCAGCAAATGAGCGGCTTTTTTATACATTCACAAACATAGTTAGTTATCTTTTGTATTGATTAGCTGGTTAACCGGCTTGTCTGCTGACTTACTCACCAGCATAGCCTGTCTTACATTGTTAAAGCTATTAATTCAATCAAATGTTTGTAAGCCCTTAGTTGGTCTGGTTTCGAGCTCACTTAAGCTACGAGTGTGTATATTTTTATTGCTAAACTCAAACTCTATTGTTTGAAAGAAATAAAGCGAGACAAAGAACCGGCTGTGGCTGCCCTAACTGCCTGATGAAGTTATTGTCAGTTGTTGTTTGTAATTGTTGTTGGCTCGCATCATCTCTTTCCCTGTGTATTTCCTTTATATAAAATTAGATTAGTGAGTGACTTGTGAAGCATGCTGAAGATAGTGTACACATCGGAAGACTACAAGCATTCACTAAGGTGGCTGCGCGCCGTGCACACAATTCTTCTTCAAAGTAAAAAGCTCATGCCTACTTTCATCACTTTCTCCATATAATTTTCATCAAACATATTAAATTATGCATAATACAGCTGTAAAAAAAATAAATAAAAAAAACTCCCAATAAAAGTTGTATATATATGTTTCAACGAGTATTTTCGATGTTTTAAGGCGTTCGTTTGAATTGTTTATGTTGAATTTTGTTTTCCGAACTTTTATGTCTAAGTTAATCGAATTATAATAGCTTAACGAGTTTGTAGGAGCTGAGCTTTAAGAAGCCTCATTGTATTTTGAGTAACTTATCGATATTTTTTGTATATCCTCTATTGAACTCTTTATCGTCAGGTAAAGCATAGCGTCTTTTACACTTCTATTCAGCTCTTCGACCTCAAATAAGAAACAACTCCAGTTTATTGTAAAAAAATTGACTTATTTGTTCCTCTAGATGGCATTAGAAATAGATAGTGTCGTTAAAACGCATTAGAGATATTCAAAATCTGCCTCTATTAGTCCAAAGCTTAGCACATGTTTTTGAAACTCGATTGACTGTCTGTGTATACGTGAACAATCTTCGGTATTTCGGATATCGAACTGAAATTTGTTAGGCGTGCGTTTCTTCCATAGAACCTGCTCATTTGTCATAGCTGCCATACAAGTTGATCGATGAAAATCAAGACCTTGTATGGAAAAATGTTGTATTCGAGAATGGTACTAAATAAGGTAGTCGGAAAAGTCTTTTCCTATTTTGTCAATAGATGTCGTTGCAGTCGGTGCAGTCGATGTAAACGTCTTTTCTTGTTAGAGGTAACGTTGGAAATTTTTAAGTTTTTTTTTAACTAACCTCAAAAACTAAAAAAAAAACATCCAAATAACCTCAGAAATTATAAAATATTTAATACAAATAGTATATTTGTTTGCTTACAACCATCCAACAATTGTTTGTAAATCACGTATTTTCACTTTCCGGCTCACTGCCTCACTTGCATAAACTTTTTTTGCATCTAAACAACATAGCATAGCAAATTCACTACCAACAACATATTTATTAGACATACATAGGAACTCATGTGTTTGTGTATGTAAATTTGTTGGCGAGTACTTCAATGTTATTACAACATCGGTTATGAATTTTCAATTGAATGCATGGCATTTTCACTAAATGAAATCATCATCACAAAGGTCGAGCGTCGACATGCAATGTACGCCCAGATAAATATGATGACTATAGTATAAGGTATACAGTGTGTGGATATATAAGTGCGGATACTAGAAGCCCGGTGATCTCGTTTTGTACAAATATGCTTAGTATTTATAGTATAGTGACACTGGCAATTACTCGTTAAAGAAAAAAATAGCAAAAATTATAAAATATTTTATATAGTGTCAATCAAATCTTGGATTGTGGCGAAAAGAACAAATAACTGGTATAAATTGCATAAACTGGCATAATCAAAGATATACGGGAGAGAAGAAAAAATAATAATTTAGAATTAGAGTCTCGAAAAGATATCAATATGAATAAGTCTTCGATCTTAGAGAGTATTGTAAAGAACAAATAGCTGTTATAAATAAACTGGCATAATCAAATATAAATAAATAATAATAAGTCTTTGATTCGTTAAATATTGCCGAGTGGCGTAAAGAACAAACAATTGGTATAAATCTCAAAAACTGGCATAATAAAATAGATATAAAAAAAAACTGTTATATCACTAAACTGTGGTATTTGCTTACTTTCTTATATGGAGTTCAATGGTATAGCTGTGTTGAAGCTTTCATCTAGGAAATTTTTAGACCAAAGAAAAGAATGGTTAAATTGTGCAATTAGACGAATGTCATATATTAGAAATCGACTTTTGGGTATGTGAATAGTACTGGTCATTAAATAGCTCAGAATTTCGAGTCGAGTTCCCATAACTATGATTGGATAAACTCAGTTTCAGCACTTAAATTACTTCGAAACCCTCTTCTGACGTCGATAATAGTGGAGTATTACTAAATTTTTTTCTTATCGGCCAAAAAGTTTGTTCTGTCGCGATGTGCATGCAATATCTTGGAAGAATTAACTATTTTAATTTTTTTTTTACGATTTTTACTTTTTACTTGGTATTAAAAAATTAAAAATATAAAAAATACTAATCTATAAAAAATACTAACTCCGAAACCAGACGATAATTTTTTAACCTCGGGTCATAGATCAGTTTATTTGGTTCGGCGACCTTCACAAAGATACCATGTTTTGTTGGCTTTGGAGTTAAATGCTGCTAAGTTTCGATCTAGTAAGCTTACGCCTTGCCTTCTGGATCAGATTTTACCCACAATTTATTGACACATAACTCGTTATACCCAACGTTGATTCCATATTATGAACACAACTGATTTTGAACGACTTTGAATGTGTTATTTTCTATTATCTACCAGCATTTCGTTACTCACTAGTTTTGACAACTAATTTTACAGGCATTTTTATGAACAGTAACAGTTATAATACCAGTTTGTGTAATATTTGACAACCGCAATCGAATACATATGTTCAAAATTGAACAGAAACGTCATAAATGAAACGAACTGTCAAATTTTTCATTTGCTGTCAACGTGTTTCTACTTTTGTCCTTGACATCATAAGCTAATGTATTTACTGTCAGTTTAAGTCCAAAACTATAAAGGGACGAAATTGTCGCAATTCCATCATTCTTCATTTTACATATTTCGCTAGCTCATTTTCACACTTGTGAGTCACTGTAAATCATTTCACAGCACACAACCACTTTATTTGACATTCCGCTTGACGCCTGGCAAATTCATTTGACTCTTGAGTGTCATTCTAGCTATTGCGAAATTGCTACTCAGACAATGTTGCCAAAAATGGTTAAATGTGTCAGTAGAATTTCTATTTTTTCATTTTCCTCATATACATTTACATGTTAAAATACATACATATGTACATATGTGCGTAGTTATTTATTCATTACTGAAGGTATACTGAGAAAATTGCTACCGCTTCATAAATAACAGATGCGAACACACACTTGCGGAGCGGATTATTTCTAGGCATAAATATTCATAAACAACAATTCGGTACGGTGTTTTGGCAATCATAGTCATTATACACACACAAATACATACATATGTACAAATATAGAAGCGCATCCCACTGATTTAATATTGAGTGGCTTTAAGTGCATATCTACATACATACATACATATATGATTTCAAGTGCTTTGTAGAATTTTTCAGACACACACATTTCGCCTGGCAACCGCCATTTCGCCGAACAGCTGAGCATCGCCACCATTTCCCTGCGAAATTCTCGTTTAAATGCAATATTTAAATCGAATAGTCAATTCATTTCGTATTGTGTATTGTGTCTGTCATAAATTTTTAATATTCGCTCACTTAAATATATATCAACAAGCAAACATGTTGCCGGGATGCCGTTACATCGAGCGAATCGGTATATTTATTTGCTTTATCGCCCATCAAGCGTGTAAATTGTCTGTTTGTGTTGGATTGGCAACATGTTTGTTTGTTGAGCTTTTGCCGGCTGTAAAATATAAAGTCAAAATAAAAGCGAAAATCACATAAAGGAAATTATTGCGCGTTTATTATGGCCTTTGATTTATTTGGGAAAATAAGATTTTTTTCCGGTGCACAGACATTTACAGTTTCAACTCTATGGACTTTTTGTTTAAGAAAGGGGAAACTGGTTAGAAAATATTGGTTAAAAGAATGCATTTGAGGCAATTGGACTTTGATTTGAACGTCATTATCTTATGACTAATCATAGATTTTCTAGTTATGAGTTTTGCAGGTATACATATTTATATTAGCACCCTTAACTTGCCTTAACAGCTTCTGAGAGATCATAGAACTGTTGAGTTTAGTGAATTTTTGCAATAAAAAGTTTTATCATGGTTTGACTGTAGTTTTTATACAATAAACATTAGAGTGGGACACAAAAAAAATCGAAAAAATTTTCAGCAAAATTTTGAGTTTTGCAATTTCAAATTTTTTTTTTTTCATAAAGTTATAAAATTTCTAAGCAAAAATAGCCTTAAAATAATCAAACTTCAAGCGTTAATATCTTTTGAACGGTACGAAAAACTCTTAAAAGACCATTTTTAGAGCATTCAATTTTGTACAAATACTAGGAAACGTGATACTTTGACGTGCTCAAATATGTAATTGAAAGCGAGTTTTTGAATTCTTCTATCTCTTAAGGGGCTAGATGGGTTTCCTCGAGTAAAAAACAGCCTTTTTTAACAAATTTTTTCTCATATATTAGAAATTAAATATGTTATTAGACTTTTTTACTGTTACAAACATACACTATTAACAAAAATAATTGGAAATTTTTGGAAGAAAATATTTTAAACTCGGCCATTGCGACGCCATTTCTGATGACCTCACGGAAAAAAGATGCGCCCACGTGGGCAGGATAACTACTTACAAAATCATCTAAACTGAAAAAATATGTGTTTTAGTTGAAACCTTAACTAAGAACTTGGGCGAAGAAACAAAAACTGAAAATTGGATTTTTTTACAAAAGAAATTAAAATATCATTGAAAATTTCTCGACATTTTTTTTAAATAGTTGTAATCGAAAAAAACCCTTCATTCAAGTCTTTAAGAATTGTATCTCAAAAACCTGTGTAAGATTTCATGATGATCGGTTGAGTAGTTCTCGAAAAATCATGGTAACCGACTTCAAAGCACAGTTTCGAGAAAAACGCGTTTAAAGGCGGCGCACTTAGCCTAACTAGTCTCTAGCGCACAAGGTCTCAAGGCTCTATCTCTGAAACTATTACTCGGATGAACTTGAAAACTTAGGACAATATTCTAGAGATATTGTAGAATTTATTAAGGCAATGAAAAAAATCGATTTTTTTGAAACCACTAAACCCATGGAACCCAGTGAAATAATCAAACTTCAGCCGTTAATATCTTTAAAAACTGTTAGGTTTACGAAAACTGAATTTTTATGACTTTTTTTATCTGTTGAGAAGAGAAAATATAACTCACTAAAGCAGAGGACTTTTACGTTACAAAATCAGAGCTCATACGTGAGGAGATTTTCGTAGAGGTGTCTAAGAACCTATTTTTCAGAGTACCAAAAAAGTAAAAGAAGAGTAAAAAGAGTAATCGTTTTTTTGACCATTTTTTGAGATATCGATCTGAAATTTTACACACCTTCTTTCCTCTGCAAGAAACTGCGAATTTGTCGAAATTGCCGATATTCAACCACTTAGCATATAGCTGCCATACAAACTGAACGATGAAAATCAAATTCTTGTAGGGAAAACATTTTTATTTAGCAAGATATCTTCACGAAATTTAGCATAGATTATTATTCAAGACGAAGCTGTAATCTGGGAACATATTATTCTGATCGGACCACTATAGCATATAGCTGTCATATAACCGAACTTTTCAAATTAAGTTCTTGTATGGAAAACTTTTTTGTTTGACAAGCTATCTTCACGAAATTTTGGCAGATATTAAAACAAAAGGCAACCTACCTTCTAGGAACATATTGTTCTGATTGGACTACTATAAAATATAGCTACCATAGAAACTAAACGATCAAAATTAAGCTCTTGTATGGAAACTTTTTTATTTGACAAGATATTATCACACTATTAGTGACAGATTATTATAAAAAGCAGCGCTACATTATCCGAACAAATTGTTCAGATCGGTCCACTATAACATATAGCTACCATAAAAACTGATAGGTCAAATTGGTGTTAAAGATATTTTTATACCCTTTTATGCTATAAAAAATTCAGATGTAAGGGGTATTATACTATATATATATATGTATATATACGTATATACATGTTGCCGTGCATCCGAAGTTAACGTTTTTTCTTGTTTTATCCTCTTAGCCATTTCACATTACTCATACGCCGAGTCTAACCAGGTTCATACATTGGTATTGCAACAAATAACTTTTGGTACTTCAATTTCAATGTTCTAAACTTTATTTCCACATAAAAATAAACTATATCGCACATGCAAATATAAAAAGTGTACAAATTTACCAAATTAACTGGCGGCAATGACACATTATCAACAGTATGCATGTATGTTAGCTCGCTGTAACGAACCTGTCAGCTATGCAAAGCCACATTTCTACACGGTATAAAAGTGTTTGTATATTTGTATATGCATCTATGTAGAACTATACACAAATGCCTTTCGTTGTTTGCTCGTAAAACAACAACAAAAACGCCATCGCGCTAAATGATGTCAACCGAACAGCTTGACGCTGTCACTCGAGCATGTTTGCGGCATTTTTTTTTCTATGTTTATTTCTTTGCATTTTTGTTTTGTTGCTTATTTGCGACTGCTGCTAATTTGCGCCTTATTCTACAGCAACTTAACAGCGTGTTAACATTATGGAGAGGAGACAACATATGGTCATACATATATTTACGCACTTTATAGGCCGTAAAATAGCTACGTGCCACACATTCTTATAGCCTACCCTCACATTCACCCACACACACAAACGGAGAGAGCGAGCAATCATCATCAAAAGTGTCATAAACATAGGCCACTTTCATTTTCTGTGTGTTGTCGTGTGTTGCTTGTCATCCTTACGCAATTCTTGCTGCCTTTATGACACTTTTCCAGCCCCTCCATCCTTCCATCTTTAGACAATTAAGCTTTCATTAGTTCCAGCAACGCCTTGCTGCCTCACGCATACGCACACACTGCAATTTGCTGATTTGATAAGCGTATAAAATGCCATTATCACGCATTACAATTACGCTGTTGTTGTTGTAGTTTTTGTAGGCAGCACACACACTATAATTTTTATGCTCGCAACTGTTCATTTACTACACTGAATTAATTATATGTGAGTGCGCCGTGAAAGAAAGAGCAACAGTGCCACAAAGCTTTAGCGAATTTTCACTTTTATTTTACCCAATTTTTACTCTTCTTCTTCTTCACTCACATTTCCACGAAATTCTTTTGCTAAGAGCTACCCTTTTTGCTGCCAATTTATTAAATTAAAAAGAAGCGCCATTTTATATGATTAATTTCGCCTTTGAAAGGCATATATGTACATATATATGTATGTATGTATGTTTTTATGCATGTAGTAGTGAAGCTAGTACCGTAAATACTTACTGTAAATTAAATGCGCCGAAACAGTTAACTTGTTCACTGCAATATACAAATATACAAAATATGTGGGCAGGCAGGTGTGCGCTTAAGCTGAGTCAGGTGAATGCATGTGAATGTACCAACACACGCCCACATACTTGCATAGCTAAGTATGGATAAAGGCAAAAATTCATTCACTCGTGTTAGCGGTGTTGTAAATGCAGGAAATTCGCCAATAAAAAATATTTAGCATGAATTTCTTTCGTCACTGCTTTTGGCGTGGGCCAAATGCCGCCACGTGGATTTTTGCCATTTTTTACTAACTTTGTTTTTGTTATTTATTTTTTCAGCATTGCTATCATTGCTTTTGCAGGTCGTTGTAAGTTAACAGCTTTTGCATATGCCATATTTTGTTAGTGTATTTTTGTGTAGGGGGATTATCCTTGAACCTTACACTCATCTTTAAAATTCAATTTGCAAGCAGTCGGTACAGTGGTGGGCAGAGAAAAATTACGAACAATATTTTTTTTTTTTTTTGTATAATGGCAAAGAGAAGAAATTTAAAATAAAAAGCTGTTAACTTCGACTTCACCGAAGCTATAATACCCTTCAACGGTGCTTTTCTTATATATATTGGTCAGACACTGAGCGCTGCTTTGTTTAACAAATTTCGTGAAGATTTCTTGTCAAATAAAAAGTTTTTTCATAAAAAAATTTAATTTTTATAGATCAGTTTGTATGACAGATATATCTGAAAGTAGTCCGTGCGAAATATCATGGAGATATATTGTTAGATAGAATTTCTTTCCGTACAAGAACTTAATTCCGAACGTTCAGTTTCTGTTAGTTACATGGGGTCAAGGTCGAGTTATAAGAAAACACGTTCTTTCACTTTTATTAAGATAACTCACCTATTGCCCGATATAAGTCATCCTTAGGTTCAAAAATCTCTATATTAGGTATACGGGGGCTAAGGGAAGTATTAACCCGATTTAACCCATTTGTAGCATTACGTCTGTGTACCATCATTCATTTTTTTTATGAGGAGCTCAAAGTGCTTTAACGATTTGCAATTGTCTTAAAAATCAGTATATCGGACTTTTAGTTAACAGAAAGGACGAGCGTTCTAAGCTGTCCAAGTGAGATCCCTCTAATTATTACAAGCAGGCCTACCCAAATATTGCTTTAGCAAGGCCTTTTTTGAGGGCCGGGAACAGGTCCCTGAAGAATGAGCAAATCCAAAGGGAAAACGATGCTGATTGTCTTCCTCATGGACAAACCGTCAACGCCAAGTTTCACGTGGAAGTTCTCAAGAGACTCAAACGAAGGGTCAATCGGGTCTGACAAGACATCGCAGCCGATTGGAATTTGACCACGACACACACCGCCTTTATTGTGAACAGCTACCTAACCAAGGCCGATATCCCAACGTTTCGGCAGCCACCTACAGCCCAGATTTAGCCTCCCGGACTTTTTTGTTTCCTTACCTGGAAAGGCCGATGAGCCGACAGAGGGGATCCAAGCAGCATGCACCTCGGCTCTCAAGGCTATTCCAGAAAATGCCTTCCGTGTCGCCTTCAATCGCTCTGGCAGCGCTGCATCGACATAGAAGGAGCCTATTTTGAAAGGTTTTAAAAAATTGTAACGATTGGTTCAATACATTTTTTTAAATCGACTCCGTCCTATTACTTTCCGGACCCTGTATATAACAAAAATTTTATATGTAGTATATCACTTTTTAGTTTCAGATCATTCGTGATCTTATTATGGTGCTCAATTTTTAAAAGTAATACTCATCAATAGAAACTAACCTAAAAAAAATTTATTTGAAAACTGTCAATGTGGAAAGAATTGTTTCGACTTCATTATTTTCTTCACATAAAAATATTTTTATCCACCATTTTGGTATTTACACTTAAAATGCTTCAAATATGCACAACACAGTGGTAAAATTCTACAAGTGTTATTTCTTATTAGCCACTACTGTGATTGCTGCACCGTATGCTGCGTTAATTTATAAATATTTGCATTTATTCATTTTTTCAATACAATTTTTTCCTCATCAATAAGCACTTAAGCTATTAATTTGATGTGTTAGCATTGCAAAAGCAGCGAGTGGGCCAACATCCTGAAACCGCTGCGCACATTGAGCGTAAGGAAGTAAACATTTCGGTCCGTGCGACGTAACCCGATATTATGGGTCTATAACTATTTGTGTTTTCATGTGGTATTTTTTTAACTAAACATATAAAATAGTATTATTCTAAGATGGACATTTCCCATTTTCCTAAACAACTTGGCGGCAAAGAATGAATCAAGCCAATTTCTGATATTCTGTATTTCAGTCAGGTCGTTCTGTATCAAAGAAATGATAGTCACAATGTCCAGATTCTGGGCTTTAATATAGTTGAGGCAAAGCTTCCCAGTCACAGTATTTCAATTGGTTTTTTACTAAGCTTCCATCAGGCTGAAAGTTGTCATGATGAAAAATTATTGCCTCATGTCTAGTCGCTATTTCTAGACATTTTTGGGTAAACGCTCGCTTTAATTTGATAAGTTGTGTCGCTTTTAATGATTTCACCCAGTTTAAGACGCTCATAATACAGCACGACCTATCCCACCGAAAACAGAGCATTACATAGACGTCATAGATATTCGGCTTTGCCGTTGATTTTTGGCTCTGTCATATAATTTTTTGCATTTAAGGTTGTCGGAAGGGATACATTTTTCATCACCAGTGCAAAATTTAAAGGATTTTTTTCAAAACGACGCTACAAAGGTAGACCGCCGGGACAGCAAACAAGGCCATATTTTCTCCCGCTCTTTTGATATTTCTACGTCCAATTTAACGTCAACATAATCGTCCAGTTAGATCAACAATTGAGCGTCTAGTGGAAAAAATTTAAACCACACACACAATACAAAATTTTCCCGTGCAAAGTGATACAAAGAAGTGCCTGTAGTGTCGAGAATATTACAGTCTCTCACACGTTCTCAAGCGTTGGGCATCTCTCTGACGTCGTTGTGGCGAATTTTGCGAAATGATATACGGCTACATCCTTACAAGATCGAATTAACGCAAGAACTGAAGCCGCTTGACCACCAGAATCGTCGCATGTTCGTGAATTGTGCTGAACAACAACATGAAAATGATCCGGATTTTTACCGAAAAAACATCTTCAGCGCTGAGGCTCATTTCTGGCTGAATGTCTTCGTCAATAAGCAAAATATGCGTTATTGGTCAGGCAGCATTCCACACGTACTCCACGAGTCACCGTTGCATTCCGAGAAAATATGGTCCTGTTTATGAGTCAGCTGCGTCATTGGGCCGTACTTCTTCTGTGATGATCAAGACCGGCACGTTACTGTGAATGTGAATCGCTACCTCTCAATGAAAACCGAATGTTTTTGGCCCGATTTGAATGTCCATATCATCAAATGTGGTTACAACAGGATGGCGCCACAAGCCACTCAACGAATGTCACAATCGACTTATTGAAAACCAAGTTTGGCAAACGTGATATCTCACGAAATGGTACAGTCAATTGGCCGCCTCGTTCGTGCGATTTTACATCGTTTGACTATTTCCTGAGAGGCTACGTTAAGTCTATGGTCTATGCCAACAAGTCAGCGAAGATTGGTGAACTTCGTTCGAACATCGTGAAATTGCAGCAGTATTGGCCGAAAATTGGGTTCAGCACCTGGAGTTTTGTAAGCGTGCCCATGGTAGCCATGCAAAGGAAATCGAGTTCCATACATAATGGCATCGAATGTACTTTCTCAGGAATGAAAAATTTCATTGATATCCCACACCCGTTTTGTAGTGCTCTTATTGAAAACCCGGTTATTTAACGATTTTGAAATTGTATTAAAACTTTGATCTCCTGTTTCAACTGATCTCGCACATTTAAGTTGAATGGGTCTCCACGTTGTTCGAAAGCGATTTTTTAGAACGACTCACAAGTTCTTATCCATTTATAATCGAAAGCATTCCTAAAATAACTCTGACGGGCTGTCAAATTTAGCAAACCCTACTCAAGGACTACACGCTCCAAATTTAGCAAATTGAGGAGCTTCTTTATATTTGTTGAAAGTAATTAAATCTTGCGCTGACAATTTTGCACTTCACTGTTGAATTTTGATGTCCTGATGTGGCATAGAAATTAATGCGAGCTCGTGTGCCAAGTTTATGCAACACGGCGCTCTGACCGCCAAACGAGCAGTCACGTTATGTAGCAAAAAAAAAGGAAACAACAAAAACAAAAACTACTTACACTTGAAGACTGACAATGAATAAACGAAAAAGGGGCGCGCCGATGCTTCAACTATTTTTTCGTGTCGTTTTTCTGCGCTGCCCAGCTGTGCACTCGTTTGTCATTTTACTTTTTTAAGAATGAGCTCCAGCAACCTGTCGAGCATGTTGCCACTTGCCACTTCTACTCCCCGCTGACATGTTATGCAGCTTGTTGTGGTTGTTGTTGACTCAACTATAATTAAAAGTGTGCCAATGTTTATTTCCGCAAATTAGTTTTGTTAATTAAATGGCAGCATATCCACACACACTCTGAAATACATACATATGCAACCACATGACAATGGCAACGCCGCAGCCCTGCTTCCTTAGACCACCACTTGTTTGCTGTTAGACTGTTTTATGCCACATTTGCTTGGTGATTTGCTTGGTGGGTGTGCTCTCCTTTTATGCTGCCGAGTTGACTGCTGTCCATGCCACAGCATTTCGCTAAGTGGCACGTACAATGAATTGTTGTGTTTGTGGCCGTTCGTGCCACACATGGCCTTTTCCCATTGTTGTCGAAGCGGCATTGTCTCACTTTTCTTACTTTCCGCCCATTTCACTTGCCCCGGAAAGGTTAAGTAGTGTATAAAGTGTGTCAGTTTTATGAGAAAGCCACTCAGCGTAAAGTAAGTGGCGTGTGGAATGCACCATTTGTTTCAACTTTTATGTTGGCGCTTTGTTTTCTTCCTATTATTGTCACACAGTTTTCTTCCTTGTTAGTTTTAGCTCATATTTTGAAGACTTACGATGGTATATAGGCGTAATAGTATTTATCTTTGAAGAATGCGCTGTATTTGGGTAATTTTTTGTTAGCACATTTCCCACGAAAGCTTGAGGGAAACCTAATGTTAATAGTTTCTCGAAGTTCAAAGTTTGGTTAGGCCAAGTTAAAATGTCGATCCAAAGAAAGATCTCACTTGGAGAGCTTAGAACGCCGTCCATTTGTGGTACCTAACTAAAAACTCCAATATACTGGCTCATAAGACCCTTACAGATCGACAAAACACTTTGAGCTTATCACAAATTTGTTGAGACAGCTAATGTCGGTTTCGGCTATGTCTTCTGGTTCGTCGAAGATAAGATTACTGAGGTGTCGAAGTTCAAGAAAAAATTAATTACATCAAAAATGAATTTCTCATTCAGTTGTTAATCGTTAAACTAATTTTATATAAAACCCCAGTAAATCCGTCTACTTTGCTGCTCTATAGCTTACTAGCGCCTCTAGTCTCTATCAGCAACATCAACGTATTCTCAAAACGCCCGCAAACTACTTGAAGTTTCTGCCTTTCCTTTCAACTACCGACGAACTCGCTCGTTAGTTTTCAACTTTTCTATAGAAATAAATATTTTCTAAAATATGTTTTTTTCTTCATTTTTTGCATTTTTTATTAATTTTCTGTTATTTTTATTCACAGCTGAATCGATGTGTGTGCAGAACTCTGGCTGGTGATGCCGCAAAGACTACAGCAATTAATAGCCAACGTAGGTATATTAACCTCGATAGTAACATAGTTGAATCTTCCACAAAATGGCAGTAAGCTATGCCTGTCTCGCGGTGCAATATGTGGTGGTGCCGACGGTGCTGGTGTTGGGTAAGTGTTTCACCACTTTTTATACTAGTATATGGTTATATTAAGTTGACAAGTTAATGCCACGAAAGCAATTTATTGATTTAACTTATTTTGTTTTGAAATTTGCAGTTTTTTGCTTATTATAGTGCCTAAAAGAAGACTATACTTTGGGTCACATAATGTAAAGCATAGTTTCAGGCTTTTTATACATGCGTACGCTTAAGAGTGTAGCAAATGGCATATTATTAAGCGTCAGTTTTCAATTATTAGACTTAATTTTTACGCTTTCTACAATTTGTATGTATGTATATGTATACGCCAGGACTATCCTCAGTTTTTGAGATATCGTTGTGAAATTTTTTCTCACGGCAAATACCTCCTCATTTGTCGGAACGGCCGATATCGGATTACTATAGTATATAGTTGCCATACAATTCGACCGATACAATTCTCGCAACAACCGGTTCTACACATCGGAATCGACCCGGATTTTATCCGGCCAAGGACTTCGGAGATCTAACTCCGTTTAGATCGATGAGTTTAGTTTAAGTTTGTCAACATTGGAACAACGTCTTGCAGAAGGTTTCCTCCGTTTTCTCTTGACTCGTGCTGGCATTGAGTCCAATCCGGGACCGGAGGAATTTTTCTGCTGCATTTGCGCTAAAAAGCTCCATTCAAAGTTCACCTCGTTCAGCTGTAATATTTCCAATGGATGGAGAGGTCTTAAGACCTGCTCAGGCCTTAAGACACACAAGGAGTGGACTACGAGTTACGTGGCCCCATGCTACCAACCCACTACTGCGACCTTAGCCCCTACAGCTGTGCAATCTGCAACTAGTTCGCTCCAAACGTGTCAAAACACTGCACTCCGAACTACGACAAGATGCTTCTTGTTGTCTCCTAGCAAACACTTGCATAGTGAGGCCCGTATGCTCTTAGTTAAGGAGCATAATGAACTCCTCTCCAAGCAGTTCCTGCCGGAACCGCCTCCTGTCGGCATCAAGAGATCATTCCTCAACAACGTCGCCCTACTCCTTTCTCCCTTTGGTGCGACCCCGCCGAAAGTTTTCTATAATTTTTGTATAATAAGAAAAAGCTTGAGGTATAGTTTTAGGCTCGAACTGTGTTCTTTACTATACCTACCGCAAACTACAAAACATTCAAACAAGAATTTTATACATTATAAAGTAATCTGCAGCGGTCAATAAAATTTAAGTAATGAAAAAATGTAGTCTGCTTTTAGGCTGTCTTACTTCGTTTTTGTTTTTTATTTCTCATCTTACAATTTTAACTAAATTTTAATAACAATTTTCCTTTGTATCTACAGCTGCACTATTTCGTCCTGCCGGTATTTCGTTCGTGTACCTGTTAATGTTTTTTATAACGCCCTTTATCCCCATCGCCAACAGTCGTAATTTCAAAAGTTCTGTTGGACCATTTTACATCATACTCATCGCGCTATGTTCACTACTATTATTATGTCATATAGTACTGCAAGTGACAATAATTGCAATGAAGATCGAGTCGATCTTCGCTATGTGTTCATTTACGCAACAGCTGTTGCGACACATCGGCTTCATCAATCTGCAGGACTTGCAGTAAGTCAAAAACAAGCAATAACGATATTTTTAAATTTTAATAATGCAAAATTATTTGTTTCTTTACGCAGTCCGATTGCTGCCGCCGAATGGCATATGCCGGATGTGCTGGTCTTCATCACAGTGGTGATTTCATTCATAGTCATAAAGAAATTGAGCCAGAAACCACCGCCGATCACATTGCAATTGGAAACTGGCGAAATTATACCAATACGCAGTTCAACGGATAGCGACAACACGGACGATGAAGCCTTCTTCGATGGCCTAATAAGAATATGTGAGTGAAAGATAAAATTTGACTTAAATTTTTTTGTATTGAAGTTTGAAAAATAAGTATTTTTTTCTCATAATTTTATTTTTTCATTAATAAGATTTTTTACATTTTAGTAAAAATATTTTGTCATAAATAATATTTATTGTAATATTACTTTTTTATTATTTTTTGTAATAATATTTTTGTTAATAACATTTTTTTGTTCACAATTTTTGTAGGTTTTTTATTATTTTTTATTAAATCTTTTACAAATTTTTTAATATAATTTATAATTAATATTGTTTTTAATAATTTTATTTTTGAATAGATCGGAAGATCACACGTCTGTAATTTTTTTATTAATAATATTTGTTTTTATAAAATAATAGATATTATTTTTTTTTTGTTAATATTATAATTATTTAGTAAGATTTATTTTTAATTTTTACTGTAAATAAAAAAATTCGAATATGTGAGTGAAAAAAAGATTTGAAAATCGATTCAATTGAAATTTGAAAAAAAATAATTTTTTTTGCTAATATATTTTTTTTATAATAAATATTATCATTAAAAAAAATTAATTAATAATATATTTTTATAAATAATATTTTTGTTATACTTGTTTTTATAATAACATTTTTTAATATTAATATTTTTTTATACTATTATATTTTTATTAATATTTCTTTTTTAGTCTTTTTATGAATAATTTTCGAATATGTCTTTGATTTGACTGAAGTGTGAAAAATATGTAATTATTTTTTTGAAAATGTTTTTTTTTATAAAAATTTATTTATTTTTATTAGTATAATTTTTAATATATAATATTTATTGTTACATTATTTCTTATAATCACTTTTTTTGATTTATTTGTTCATAATATTTTTATTTATTATTTATTTTTTAATTTTTTTTATAAATAATTGTCAAAAGTGTGGGTGGAAAGAAATTTAAAAGCAATTTTATTGAAGTTTGAATTTTTTTTTGTGAAAATTTATGTTTTATAATTTTATTTTATTTTTTCTAACAATTTATTTTATTATACATATTTATTTTATTATACATATTTATTTTATTAATAAAAATTTGTTTATTAATAAAAATTTGTTTGTTACCTCAGCTCCGCTCTTCTGCCTGGCAATGCTATTCGTTATAGCGGTGCTGCGACCGTCGGCGCCTGCTGGCTTCTATTTTCTCATATTCTTGCTGAGCGGTTCCTACTGGGCCACCTATAATTCGCTGCGTCGGTGAGTTTGACTCCTTTTTTTGTAAATACAAATAAAATATACCTGTGAGTAAATAATTTTTTTTTACCCTTACCTTAGCGGTTTCTCCGTGCTGCTGCGTTTCCTAATGCTGGTGATCGCCTTGCATTCGGTGTGTATAGTGGCCTATCAGACACCTTGGGCGCAATATTATCTCAGCAGTGATAATTTAATAGCGAGGTTTGTTGATAATACAAATAAAAGTGCCTTAAAGGATATAAAATTTTATTTTTTTCCTTATAGATTGATCGGTCTGGAACCGTTGGTCCTGTCCTCATGCGATCGCGACATACGCGTCATGAGCTATAACCTGAAATACAGTTTCGACTCGTTTATTCTTCCCATCCTAATGCTGTTAACATACTTTGTGCTAGCGCTGACCGCCAAGTGCCTGAGCAATCCGAATGTGAGTATCAAACTCTCTAATCTTCCTTACGAAACAATACCAAGTACACTTTGTTTATAAATACATACATACATACCTACATACATAATATCTAATACTACGCCTGTTTGGGGTGCTCTGTTTGCATTTTAACCAATTTCATGGTTATTGTGTATTAACCAATCGTCGAATGTGCACACAAACAACAACAACAAATGCATTTTCATAGCAAACAAAAACAACAAAAAATTCATAACACTATAAATTACCCCTACATTTTCCAATGGCTTTTGGCATTATTTTCTCTCTATTATTCTCTATTATTTTTATATGAATAATACTTTCGTATGTGAACTAATTTGACTAAAACCAAAAAGTGCAAAATGTAACTGAAATATTTTACCTTTCTTTCTTTTAATGCTGCTTTTGCGTCCAAACTAAAATGCTACTGCTGCTGCGCCGTACAAAATTGGAAAAATCATCTAAAAAAATTTAAAAACAAATTAAAAAAAAATTATTTTAAAATTAAAAAAAATTTAAAAAAATCTAAAACATATGTTTTAAAAAACAATCAAATTCGAACATAACATCTGAAAACCTTTTTATTTAAAAAAATATATCTATTTTACATACTTATGCATATTCCTTTATGCCACTGCCTTTCACATCGAATTCTAAAATTAACATATTTTATTTGTGCACTGTGTTATCTGGCAACTATGCATCTGACATGCCATAGGTCACCGCAAAGCCCAAACCCGTCATAGCCCAATTAGAAAATGGCAGTAAATTAGCTCGTCAAATATCACGCATAACAACACATTCATCGCGTGGTAGTAAAAAAGATAGTTGGAAGCGTGCACAGCGTCTGACTGTAAGCAAAATAAATATATATGTGTATATTTTTTTTTTGAAAATTTTTCTCTTCGTGGCTTAAAAGTACAAAAAAGAAGTTGCCCAAAAGAAAGGAGATACTACGCTCTGCGTAAGAAATATATGCATAATATTTTGTTCTATGAAATAATATATTTTTCAATATCTGCGCGACTTCTTTACATACCCTAACATTGATAGTAACAATAGTAGAACCATAAAAAAGCATTGCCAATGTGAAAATCTCAGGTTTCTTTGTTACTTGCCGGCTTAACGTACAAATACTGCTCTATATCCGTCTATCCTAACCTGAGTTCAATGATATTCAGACTTCTCAATCGTACAAAAATAAAAAGTAAAATTTACGCAGATTAATGCTTCTGCTTAAAAGACTAATCATATACATATAATATTAATATTAATATAGACATTTCTCTCTCTTTCCATTACTTGTATGTATTTCGATGATTTTCGTAACTTATAGAGTTCTACCAGTTTTAGGACCCGTCTGAATAACTAATGACTGTTATGGGGAGTATCTTGTGACCATAATGACATTGCGGTACTTCAATTAGATAAACAGATAATCCAAGTTAGCCGTTTAGGCACTAATGGTCGCAAAGTGTGACCCATTTGCACCGTAAAGCAGTTTTTGAGCTATTGCCACCCTTCAGTTAAATCTATCTAGGCGATTTATGCTTCCAGTCAACTACTTAGCTAAGGAGTTAGATTTACTGGTTAGATTTTCCATGTCCCCTTCCTGACTATTTGTATATACACGAACTATTCCTTCAGTTTTGAGATATCGGTCTGAAATTTTGCATATGTTTTTTTCTATCCAATCTACTTCTGTTACTTTGCTCATCGCTGATATTGGATCATTATAACATATAGCTATCATAGAAACTGACGGATCGAAATTGAATTCTTGTATCGAAAACTTTTTTATTTGACGAGATACGTTCACGAAATTTAGCATGAATTATTTTCCAAAGCAAACAACAATCTCCGAACAAATTGTTCAGATCGGTCCACTATAGCATATAGCTACCATACAAGCTGACCGATAAAAATCGAGATAAACATCGTTTTATCCCCTTTTATGTTATAAGAAATGTACCCTGTAGCGTATTATCCTCGATGCAGCCGAAATAAGCGTTTTTTTTTGTCTTGTGTTATAATATCTTTTATAAAAACGTAGCTCGCATAAAGTTAGGTTTCAACTGCCCTTATTTTCTTTTGAGAAAATTTTCCTTTAGGTACAATTATTCATAATAATTAAAAATAACAACAAAATTATACTTTTGTTATTGTTTTTGTCGTAATCATTTAAAATAAAGTGATAATCAATAATAAAGTTCCCATAAAACTATTTCAAATAATTAATAAATAATTTAATAAATTTGAACTAAAACCAATATCATAATGCAGCATATACTATAAATTAACATTTTGATTATATATTTGTATATACACTCACATATTAAGGTGTAAATATTATTTAGGTCTGAACTTACATTTTTATTCGCGTAGTTTGAAAAATAAAATAAAATAAAAGAATAAACATGTGAATTTTATATATATTTTCTTTTTTTGTAATGCCAAATACGAGATTATAATATTTTGAAAAAAATGTCACCCTAAATACCGGGCTGTGAAAAAAATATATCAAATACGGGATTAAAAAAATGTAATCCATAACATCTTGGGTTAAAAATTAAATTTTTGGAATTAAAATTTGGAATAAAAACATAGATTTTAAACCCAACATCAGAATTAAAAAATATAATCTAATTTTTAATCAAAAAAAATTAATATCAAAATTTTGGAATGAAAATTAGATTTTAATCGCAGCACCAGACCTAAAAAAATTAAATAATTTCATAAAAATTTTGGGATAAAAAGTACATTTTAATACCATCACCAAAATTAAAAAAATTTTAAATTTATTTTTTAATCCAAAATTAATTTATATTAAAATTTCGGCAGAAAAATTTGATTTTAAACCCAACACTTGAATATTCTATTTTTTAATCCAGAATTTTGTACATACAAAATTTGCAACCCTTATGAACAGGTATCTAAGTTAAGTTTACGATTAAGAACACTAAAAACTTGACCTCAACAGTTCGCTTATGAGCCTCAGCTGGTATTCTTCTTTATATGAAAAGTAATTATGTCTTGTATTTATACACTATTAAACATTTTATAAATTGTTTAATGTATCATGATTACATAATTATTAAATGTTGTGGTTAAAGCTTGAAAGATAGGCATACAAAAATTAACTCCGCGTAAAAATTCCTAACTGAACTTAAGGGGTTACGTAAGTTTCAACTGCGGGAAAAAACGCCTATATTCGGCGTTTTTTTCATATATTACAATAAAATCTGAATTTATTACAATTTTTGACCACAACAAAGAGCAACATTTGAATAATTTTTTGTGAATTTTTCATTAAAGCTTTTGGAAATTCAACTATTCGCAGTTGGTTTCCGCACGCACCGTCCAAAAACGTCTCCGCGCGGTGGTCAGTATAACAGATGTAGGATTCATCTAAATTAAAAAAATCAAATCTAATCGGTTAGTTGTTGAGTATATGTCGTGTTTAATCGAAGAATTTGGAAGAAATATAATTTTTGGCAAACTTGCAAACATAAAAATATGATTTTTGGGCTAATTTTTACCACTAATTGCTTTGAAAAAGCGAAAAAAAATCCTTCGATCACTCACGTGGTCATCATATTTAAAATAAACTATGAAAAATTTCAATAAGATCGCTTCAATAGTTTTTAAGAAGTCATGAAAACACGATCAAAGAAACGGTCCAGCCTGACGGGTCACTCTCCCAAAAGTTCTATCTCCTACACTTTTATTGCGATTGCCTTGAAACTTTGGAAAAATATTCTAGACATATCATAGTATTTAAAAATAAATTAAAAACCCGTTTTTTTTTAATTTTAAAATCCGCGTAACCCCTTAAACAATACTCTATTTTATGTGCATATCTTCACCTAAAATGCAAAACAACGTAAAATCATTTTTCACAAGTTTAAGGTAAAAAAAAAAATATTTTATTAAAAATAACCACTTTTATTAAATCACAATTTGAGTTTTGGTTATAAAATGGTTATATATTAGTTATATATGACAGCGGAAGCTGAAAATTTTATGCTACATATATGTATGTGATATGAAGTAGTGAATCGTAAACAATAAAAAATTCAATTCAATTGCAATTTTTTTGATGATATGTTATGGATTTTAGGTGACGAATATAACATTATTTTTAAGCAAAATAGCATAATTCTTTTTATTTTTGGGCACTTGGCTTAGTTCGAAACAGATTTGTAAAATTTAAGTTATTTTGAAATTCAAAAATGTTAAATATTTTGAACACATTGTAAGTTTGATTGAAAGTATTTTTTAAATTAAATTAAAATTAATAATTATTATTTAGTTTTGAAACTATGCTTTAGCTGCTTAATTTACCTCTCTCTGTATTATTTATTATTATTTGTTAACTCCAATTTATCTACAAAAACTCTATTTCTCTTAGCTCTGTATACCTTTATATCTTTTCTATCTGCACACTCTTCTTAACCTAAAAAGAGTATTTATTGTGTAATTTTCAAAAAAATATAAATTCTGCACAGTTTTATTGCTTTCAATTGCGTTTATTTTAAGTTTATGCTTTTCTACTTTTACTTTAGGTTTCGTTACGTCGTGACCAACGTCCGAAAACTACTATCGAACCGACTGAGACGACACCTGTACGTAAACTAACATGTGTGTTAAATAAATAAAACCATCAATTGTGTTAACCAAATTTAACCCTTTCGCTAAAAAAAAACTTAAACTTCATTACAATTAACGCTAATCAACTAATAACTCTGCATTTAGTAGCATTAAGTGTTCAAACTGTTTGTCGAAAATTCATGTTATCCTTGTTATACTACAACTTGTAGGACTACTACTTAACACTTAGTAAATATGCAGTGCCTTTAACTAAACTAGAAACGTATTCCTGCTAAGTAACTGTACATAAGACGTAGATATACATATGTACATGTAAATATTCATAAAAAATCACTGCACTTTATTTTATTGTAGTAATAATTATACTAACAAATTTTGTCTAAAAAAATTAAAAACAAACTAGAATTAGTTTTCAAAAGCGCTTTTGCTTTTTAAAACATCAAGATTAAGGCTTTTAGCGGCGTTAATTATTTCTCAAAATATTTTTTTTTTTAAATATTATTTTTTGTGGCGCTGTCACGGTTGAAAATTTGTACATAGCGTATACACATTAGAGCGGGTCGTTTTTTTCATTATAAAATTTTTTTTTACTATAAAATCGCGTATGCAGGAAATATTCTGCGGAACATTCTGAACAACTTTGCCTGAGACTTTATGGGTATAAAACCGTTTTTGAGCACATTTACCGCATACGCCATTTTTTCAATGTCTGGCTCCATGTAATTCGACCCGCTCTAATACACATATATAAATAGAATTTCGTTAATTTCAACTTGTTTAGAGAGAGTCTCATGTTATTTTCTCTCACTAAAATTTGTTAAACTTTCTCATTTTAATGTGATATATACATACATATACATACATACATATATATGTATGTATAGTGAGTACAGAAATTTTGCTGTGTAATAGCTGTCATTCTAACGTCATAATAGCAATGATTCATGCAAAAAATACAAAAAACTAGTTTTTAAAGAATATTAATCCATAAAAGCTTTTTTCTAAGTAAAAGTATTGGAGCTTAATATTTTCAGAGCGAGATTTTCGCACTTTTCTCTCCCAGCTCAACGCTAATATGACGTCATTCTAGCATTACTTGCAAAATATGAGAGCGCAACAGCATAATCTCGTATTCTTTTACATTGTACATACATCTACACTAGAAATTAAAAAACTTAGCTGATAAAACAATTAAATTTGATTAGAGAAAAAATAATTAAAATTAGAGAAAAAAAATTAAAAAATATAAAAAAAGAAAATAATAAAATAATAAAATTAAGAAATAAATTAAAATTAGTAAATTCAAAAAAAAGTTTAAAAAAAATTAAAATTAAAAAATACAGGGTGTCCAAAAATTAAAACAATATTAAAATTTGTGTCATTTCAATTAATCTCTCGCAGTTGACGAAGTTGAAACACTATTCTGACCATATTTTTATAAAAAAAAAATAAATTAGAAAATACAGGGTGTCCTAAAACTAACGCAAAATTAAAATTTGCTGCCATTTCAATTAATCTCTTCAAAGTTGGCGAAGTTAAAACACTACCGACCAAATTTAGTATGACATTTTCGTACGGCGGCCGCCAAGATGTCATTATTTTTGAAATATTGTGCAATAATGAAGACATGTATTTCTATCGTGTAACGCTCTATTTTTACTAAGCCTAAACTGTCAACTGTCGCTTAATTTTTTTAGGGTTGCCAACACTTTACTACATGAATGGCGGTGAATTGAAATCTTGCTTCAATTTTGGCGTACTCTGTATTTAATTCCAATCTTGCATTAATTAAAAAAATATATATACTCGTATTATTATGACAGTTTCGTCTTTTTAAAATAGTGGGTTGGTATTACAGTTATTTCAAATATTCAATTAATTAACTAACTTTAAATTAACATTCATACACCCAAAAACTACCCCCAAACTAATTTCTACTCATCGTTTCACATTCGTTTTGTCCAATTAGCAACTCTTGTTGGAAATCACCAATTAATTAACCTCATCATTGTGTTCGTTAATTAATGAGCGTTTAACGGTCTATAATATTCCCTTTGTCTATGGTCTAACTGTTTGATTTATGGATTTTTGCATTTTTCCAATTACTTATTCGTTATTTTTTCTAACTAATCTTTTAAAAATATTTTTTTCGCATAGCTGGTGAAGCGCTTGCGCAAAAGTGACGCAAGAGAAGCTTCAAGTGATGAGGCTACCATGGATCTGCAGGACTCCAATTCGCCGGATGTCTTTACGAATACCATATGCGATCAGATATGCTATGGTTTTATAAGCATTGGACAGTTTATTTATCAAAACAGTTATATTTTTACGAATATCTCAATGATGGTAAGTGTTTGAAGAAACCCTTTTTAAATAAAAATGTAATTTTTTTATTTAATTTAAGAAATTAGTTTAAATTCTTATACTAACACTCGCTCTCTGCTTTTTCCAGACCTGGTCCATTGTCTACCACAGCTGGCTGACCTTCGTGCTGTTGCTGTGGGCCAACATACTCTGGATGATACCGAATCAGCGCAAAGCCATGATGCGCTCCAGTCCGTTCATCGTGTGCTATGCTGAATTATTGCTCATAGCGCAATATGTCTACGGCATGAATCTGAAAAACGACGAATTGCCCTCCAAAGTTGAGGTACACCACTTTCCATTTCACTTTTTGCTCACCTCTTAACACTACCGTTGCTTTTTGTTTCAGACCGCCGGCATTAATTTGCAACAAATCGGTCTCGAGCGTCCGCAAGAGCATGGTACACATCCGTGTGTACCGTTAATTGTAAAAACGCTGTTTCTACTCATGTTTTGGGTCACCTCAAGGCAGTTTTTCCAAGAAAAAGCCGAGGAGAAGCTGATAAAACGTCGTGTACCGGTGGTAATGCCAATGGAAACTATCGATTCGGAGACATCTGTGGAATCGCAGAATAAGCATACATCGAAATTCCTTAAGAAAATCGGTGATATTGTGAAAAATCTGTTGGTGCGTTTGTGGATTTGGATGCTGGTGCTGGTGATCTTTTTGTGCGCTATGACTGGCAAATTTATGACCGGTTTTCGCATATGCTACATGGCGCTATTCCTTTTCTTCTTGCTCGTCTTCCAATCCTCCTCGAAAGTGTGGGTCAAAGTTATGTATGGCTTCTGGCTGTTCATCATCTTCTATGCCATGTCCATGCTGATACTTATCTACACCTATCAATTTGATAAATTCGAACAGTATTGGTATGAGTACTTGAATATATCGCAAACGCTGTAAGTAGACAAACCTCGGAAATTGTTGGAATTGTTTGTGTGTAATTAATTAACTTTTCTCTTTTTTTTCTCTTCTCTCAGTCAAAATGATATCGGTCTGGAGCGTTATAAAACGAAAGATCTGTTCCTGCATCTCGTCTCACCCACGCTGATTGTGGTCTTAACCGTCATACAAGTGCATTATTTCCATCGTCGCTTCATCGAATCGCTGCATCAGCGCAAGCCATCCTTATTGCCCGACATGGTATATAATAGAGAGATGGGCAAACCGCCCAAAACAGAGCCGCGTGGCAGTAATGAAGCCGCCAAACTATTGGTTTCATCTCTGAAACGTATACGCAAAATAACAAAACATTACTTCATTGTTTCGAAAAAACTATTTTGGCGTTTCCTGGAGTTGCACATCATAAAAGCCGTTTATATTACGGCGTTTGTGTGTGCCGTCAGTCAGGTAAGCTTTATTTTAGTTGATATAGAATTTTTTTATGAAATTTTTTTTTGTTTAAAAAATAAGGAAGGATGGGGCTAAGTTCGGTTGTAGCAGGACATTTTATACCGTACTCTCGTAATATGCGAGGATCCCAGCCCGGAAAATTATTAAATTTTGAATTACTATAATATTTAATAAAAGTTCGCAATGGGGTCCACATATTCGGTATCTAGTGGCTTAAATAATTTTCAACCGATTTGGAAAATGTTTGTTCATCCGGAAAAGTTATATTTGGATACATTGTCATACATACACATACATTGTTTTTGATTGTTTTTTGGCTTGTGTACTGTAAACTGAAAGCATCAGAAAAAATTTGTGGTTGTAGTTGTAGTCCGATTTCACCCATTTTCGCAAATTTGATCGATATTGGTAGAGTAGGTCCTGGGATATGGCTTTCCATCTAATTCTGGGCGGTGCCACACCCATCGTCTTATTTAGACACCGTCTCGTATAAAGCCCTCTCATAGCATCTGTGATGGAAAATTTAATTATCTGGCGTGTTTATCTATTGACTTATCGTCCTTTTAGTATTTTTTAACATAACCGATTACATACATACATATGTATATAGAGTTGATGGTGTTATTATCCGATTTCATCCATTTTTCCATTATTGTTGTTGTTGTAGCGGCAGAAAATATTCCTGAAGTAATTTCGAGGCATGGTGCCGAGTTGACAGTCCTTGACCGGATAAAAATCCGGGTCCGTTCCGGTAACTTAGACCCGACTGTCGTGGGAACAGATTTTTCCATTGTCGATAGGAGCACTTAAGAGATTTATTCTGAGCGAATTTTGTTATTGTATCTTAAACCTCTCAGAGGCCGGGGTCACGGCCCTTTTTCAAAATTTTTAGATCCCTCTGTGCCTTGTCGTCCATTTTTGTCAAGGAATACGTGTACCAAGCTTCATTAGGATATCTCAATTTTTACTAAAGGGGTTACATGGGTTTCCTGGGGTAAAAAACAATCTTTTTTTATAATTTTTTTCTCAATTAAAGCAACTGAAATTTAGCTTTTTGGCAGATATTTCTAGGCAAAAGTGAAATTTTTTTTTCTTTCGCCGAAGTCTTTAAAAATTGTATCTCAAAGACCTGTGTAAAATTTCATGAAGGTCGATTGACTAGTTCTCGAGAAATCTTGCCAACCGACTTCAAAAACACAGTTTCGAGAAAAACGCGTTTAATGACGGCACACTTAGCCTAGCTAGCCTCGAGCGCACAAGTTTTCAAGGCTGTATCTCCGAAACGACTACTCGGATCCACTTGAAAATTTAAGAGTGTTGTAGAATTTAATAATATAATAAAAAAATCGATTTTTTGAAACCCGTAAACCCATGTAACTCCTTAAACCATAAAAACTGAGTATATCGCCAAAATATTGCCTACATTTCGGCGCAATGGTATAATTGAACAATATCGGAGCACACTTCTGAACTAAAATTTTTTAATCTTCAACTCTAGTTACTCATTAAATAGAAAGAGGCCAGCTCTTTATACGAAACCAACATATTTTCCAATAAACTAAATATATTTATTATTAATATTTTTCTGTTCTGCTTCCAGGTCTGCGTTATTCACGTCGTGTTCGTAGCATTATGTGTATTGGGTTGTATAACGCGAAGTTCTATACAAATATTCATCAGTCGCATAATCTCCTTCGTTGTTTCAATAATAATACTATCGAAGATGATCTATCAAATCGGCTATTTAACGCACGAGGATTACGATGTGAGATGTGTAAGTAACCACACAATACCAACTAAAAGCATTTTTAATTAATTTCTCTCTCTTTCTCTCTCTTTTACTTGCAGAAAGATGAGGACACGATACATGGCAACAGTGCCTTATGGTTCGGCTTGCAGAAAGCCGATGATACCACAAACGGCTTAATCGGTCTGATAAAAATGTATATCATATATATGATCGTTGTTACGCTGCACGCTGTTGTCAGCCTACGACAATTCCAAATGCGCGCAATGGCCGACAATGAGGACAAGGCGGAGACGAAAGTGCTCTTCCCGGCGACGGATCGCGCCAAAGCCGAAACGAATCTCAAATCAATGATACAGTATCTTTTCAATTATGGTTTTTATAAATTCGGACAAGAGATCTCGTTGATAATGCTCGTCACGACAATAGCTTATCGTCAGGATGTGGTAGCGATTTTCTATGTGGTCTGGTTAGCTGTGCTCTTGATGTTTAGCCGCGCCAGGCGCAGCTCCGTGTGGGGCATATTCCAAGTGTTCATTGCGTTGAGCATTTTTCTGCAATATTTAGTTTTGCTCGGATTGCCGCCGAGTCTGTGTATCGGTGGGTGAAAGTCGCATGTTTTTTTTTTTCTGTTTTTTTTTTTTTTATATTTACTCTACCATTCAATTCAATTTCAGATTACCCCTGGGAGAACTCGCGCTTCTCCGCACCCATACAAGGTTGGCTGCTGTTACCCGGTGGCATGCATTATGACCACACGAAAAAGCTGATCTTCGATTTCATTCTACTCCTATTCGTGACACGCCAAAAACGTATATTCCGCATTGAGCTGCGTTACGGCGATCAATATGCCGGCGGTTCAAATCGCAATGTGGTCAAAGATATTGAAAATTTGGGACGCGTGGCATTTGTGAATCCTACAAACGATTTCCTATCGCACGTGCGCAACTATTTGGATATATTCATGTACGCCGTGTTGTGTGGCTTCTTTTGGGTCACATTGGCCACGGTATTCTTGGCCGGCACGAATATGAGCGATTTCCTCACATTGGGTTATCTGATTGGCGCCTTCATCTTCCTATGGGAGGGCTCCGATTTCTATTTGCGTCCTATACAGCAAATTATCGGCCGTTGGCGTTGGTTGCTGGCTTATAATGTCTTCAATATTGTTGTGAAGACGTCTCTCGAAATGGCCGGTTGTCTATTTTTGAAAGATCTAACTAAGCATTGCTGTTGGCTTGTGCATTTATTGGGCGTATCATGCCATTTCCCCACGGACCCCATCATGAACGATCCACTCAGTAAGGACGACTCGGACTGTCCGGAAATAAATAAATCATCGATGCTGATGTGGGACACCATTTGCTTCGCATTCCTTATACTACAAATGCGCATATTTAAGTCACATTACTTCTGTCATCTGATTATCGACACGAAGGCGAATAGCATTTTGGCAACCAGGTAAATTTGTGCTCTAAGCATATTTTGAATCTTAATATTATGAAATTTTCATTTCTGCAGAGGTGCTGACATAATCGAGGACCTGCGCCAGAAGCAAATCGAGCATCGTCAACAGCATGAAAATGAGATTTTGGTAAAGATCAAGCGTAAGATGGAGCGCATACGCGCCACACAACAAAAAATGTTGAAACCCATAGATAAACCCACACATTTCGATGGTAAGTTGAATTTTCCACTTTTATGTTTACAAATTAATATCTTTAGCCCGTCTTTAAAACTGAAAAGAAATTTATGTTCTGTAGACATATGCCCTATATTTACATATGATTTTATATGATATATTCAAGGTAATGACATTTCCTTTAGTATTTCAGAGTGTTATATGTACATATATTTATTTATATACATATAAATACATATATATATATATATGTATGTACACTATTTTTGAAGTTTACATCTGAATATGAACTTAAAAGGCTCTTCAACTTTGAGGTTATGTCTGCAGTTATAATTTTGTATATATCTTCAGTGACTTGTAACAAAGTGTTCAGCGTATATTTGAGTTTATAAAGCATTTTTGGTTATAGTATGTACCCAGTACTCTTTGAAACTTTAAGGTTATGTCTGAAGTTATAAATTTCTATTTTTAATTTTGTTTTCTTGAGCGCTAATTGAGTTTTCAGCGCATATTTTAGGTTATAAAAAAATTTTTTTTTTGGATAGTAAAATCTCTCTCAAACTGAAATTGTATGCCTGCAACTATACAAGTACATCTCGATTTTTAAAATATTGAAATTATAAAAAATATTTCTTCTTCTAAAAAATATTTACAATAATAATTTTTGAGCCATAATTTAGTGTTTCAGATAACATTTTATAACAAATTTTTGGAAAGTAAGCTCTTTCTCTCTCCCTCAAATTTCAAGGTTATGTTATACATTTTGATATTAATTTTTCCTTTTTCAACAATCATTGGATATTTAAAACATATTTTTGATTATAAAAAAATTAGATTTTTATAATTTTTGTACATTTAAATTTAAAGATGTTGAATTTAACCCATCGGCGTAAAAATATTTTTTTTTTTTTATTTTTATATAGAGAGAAAAAAAAAATTTAATTGATTACTTGTAACCCTACTTTTTGAAAAAATATATTATATTATGTTTTTAATTTTATATAGAGATAAAAAATAGTTTGCTATTCTAACCCTACTTTTTGAAAAAATATTTTAATAATTTTTTTTTTAATTTTATAAAGAAAAAAATATTAGATTGATTAATTCTAAATCTACTTTTTGAAAAAATATAATACTATATTATATATAGTATGTATATTTTTTTTAATTTCATATTGAAAAAATGTTTGGTTAATTCTAAATCTACTTTCTGATAAAAATTTTGGAATACTTTCCTATTTTATATTATTCATTTAGAAAACTAGAAGAAAGTATAATATAAAATATGCTGAAAGCAAATACTTTTCCATGCCGTATGAGTTTTATAAAATTGAGGTTATGTAAGCATTCAACATTTGTCTTCCTTACCATAGCTTTCAAGATATTAACTAATATCTTCGGTACTGAAAGGTTCATAGATGCGCTTTGAAAATAAATTAAAAGGCCAATAAGGCCTTGAGCATAATTTTTTTCTTAAGGGGTTACATGGGTTTCCTCGGGTAAAAAACAGCATTTTTTTCAAAAAATTTTTCTCTCATTTAAGAAATAAAATTTTTTTAATAGAATTTTTTATTGTTACAAAGGTACACTATTAACAAAGAAACTCTGAAATTTTTGAGAAAAAATATTTTAAATTCAGTTATAGCGACGCCATTTTCGGAAAAAAATGCGCCCAAGTTGGCAGTATAAATCCTTACATCATCTAAAGTAAAACAAAATACGTGTTTTAGTTAAAACCTTAACTTGGAACTTGGACAAAGGGAAAAAAACTGAAAATTGGATTTTTGAAAGACATTTTTACAAAAAAATTAAAATTTGAGTGAAAATTTCGCGACATTTTTCCGAAGAAAGAACCTTTGTCCAAGTCTTCAAGAATTGTATCTCAAAGACCTGTGTAATTTCATGAGGATCGGTAGAGTTGCTCTCAAGAAATCCTTGCAAACGACTTCAAAAACACTTTTAAAAACGGCGCACTTAGCCTAGCTTACCTCGAGCGCACAAGTTCTCAAGGCTGTATCTCCGAAACTATTACTCTCATCAACTCAAAAATTTATTATTATTATATTCTAGAGGTGCTATAGAGTTTAATAAGACAATAAATCGATTTTTTGAAACCCGTAAACCCATGTAATCCCTAAAGGTCTGGAATGACATTTATGTAAATATAACTGTAAAGCCATTTATACTCTCTTTGTAATATTTTTTGCGGTGAGAATGAGATTTCATATTAAGCGAACTGATATTTTATGTCTTAATGGAGTTATATTATTGAAATTTCATATCGTTAAAAATGTATATAGTGATTACGGTATTTTGTACTATTTATCTAAGTTCTTCCAAAATTTAACTCCAATATTCTTACTTGAAATTCTAATTTTTATCGCTCGACTGTATTGCGCACCGTAGTTTTTTTGACCGCCAAGTACCACCGCGTCTACTTTTAAGCGCGCTTTTTGCCGTCAGTGAAATTTTAATTTTATTTTTGTTTTGTCGAGTGCATTTTTCAAAATAATTTTTGTACGAAAAATGTAACTTGATGCGTCTAAGTTTGATTTCAAAAGTTTTATGCAAAAAAGTTTAACTAAACTCGTGTATACGAGCAACAACACACACACACACACCGGATGCACAAGCACAACTACAACAAAAACACTCTAAATAATCTATGCTGCCGCAGCCACTGCCGACACTGAGTTGAAGCCAACGATACACGTAGCGCCATTGGCGCATCAAAGTAGTTTCGCCTCGTGTCAGGGCTCAGGGTATCACACACCCGACGACGACGATACCAGCGACTCGAGTTCAACTTCGCGAACGCATAGCAGCAGCAGCAGCAGCGTCAGTAGCGGAAAAAGCAAGAAAAAAGGTGAGAAGGTGCGCCGCGATAAGCGCATGCGCCATGATGATGACAGCGGCAGCGATACCAGCACCGAGGAGTGCGTGCACCTTATCGATAATGATACGGTGCAGCACAAGATACGCATTGAATTCGCCGACTATGGTGGCTCTGAGGCGGCTGCAGACTACGCGGATGTGCTTTCACAAAGCGAGGCCACCGACAACGCGCTGGCCGAGGATGTTGCGGTTGCTATGCGCTTGCGTTTGCCAGAAATCGATATTCAACCACACACGCAGGTAAGTAGCACTATGATGCATATTTTCTTTAACAAAACCCTACAATTACTTTAATCCAAAAACCACCTGCTAATATTGTGAAGCCCACCACACCCACTTCGGATCACACCACTATACCGTTAGATGGTTTTCTGGACGTGCAACGCATGTCATTCGGCTCGGGACCCAATTCGGATTTGGCTGCCGCCATACGCGAGGAGGACTCGGAAATTTCGAATGAGGTCTTCTCACCGCCCACTTATGTAACTTGCAACTAATTCACTTGCCAGTGGCTTAATGCTCGTTTTTATCGTTTGTGTGTATAAATTTTCTAGGACTCCGTACAGCAGCCCACATTGCTGCACACTTTAATGGTGCCAGTGGCAACCTCAGCCAGCCTCAATGTGAATGTTAGCGGTGCCAGTTCAAATATCTCTTCGAATTTGATCACGGATGGTGCCGCCGGTAGCACTGGTAGACATCGTCGTCAATCATCGGTTAATGTTGTGTCGTGGAATGAAACGGTTTCGGTGCAATGTGCACCCGATGAAAATACCGATCCCGCTGATGAAGTAGGCTTTGTATATAAAACTGTAGCCAGCAGGAAGAGGTGTTTGACGAAAGGGATGTTTTGAGATTTATTATTTTAATACCATTTTGCCAAGTCAGTGAAAATATTGGTTTTAGACTTTCTAAAACCCTCATATTTTTGTTGGTGAAACTACGATGTAGAATGCCGTGAGAGTTTCAGAGATTATACGGTCTCTTATACCCAAAAGTGCCACATAATCTAAATAGTTATCGACAAAATGTCGGCGTGAAACTCGGTTCAATTGCGTTTCGTGGACCTATTGAGGTTATATCGTTTCGTTATTGTTGTAATATCGGTTTTAAAATCCTGATTGAAGTAAATCTTGATGCTGACTATGAAAGCGTTGGCATTCATGAACGCAGAAAGAGTAGAAATCGACCTGAAATGGGTCCGTCTTGGAAACCTTGCCCTGAAGTAAAGCGAATACGGTCTCTGGGTAAGAGAAAATCCATGATTGAAGGGGAGAATGTTTTAACGGGTATACGACTAACTTAGATGACGATCCCTATATGGTGCGAGGGCATTTTAAACTCTCATTAAAACCTAAAAATCCTAAGAGATCAATAAAGCCTTTTAGTTCTTCTTCTTCTTTACTGGCGTAGACACCGCTTACGCGATTATAGCCGAGTTAACAACAGCGCACCAGTCGTTTCTTCTCTTCGCTACGTGGCGCCAATTGGATATTCCAAGGGAAGCCAGGTCCTTCTCCACTTGGTCTTTCCAACGGAGTGGAGGTCTTCCTCTTCCTCTGCTTCCCCCGGCGGGTACTGCGTCGAATACTTTCTGAGCTGGAATTTCGTCCGTCCGGACAACATGACCTAGCCAGCGTAGCCGCTGTCTTTTAATTCGCTGAACTATGTCAATGTCGTCGTATATCTCGTACAGCTCATCGTTCCATCGAATGCGATTATCGCCGTGGCCAATGCGCAAAGGACCATAAATCTTTCGCAGAACCTTTCTCTCGAAAACTCGCAACGTCGACTCATCAGTTGTTGACCTTTTAGTTGATTATATCTAATTCGGTAGTTCTCGACTTTATGGGACATAGAAATTAGTTATTGTCATAAGAGGTCTTTCAGATTTACATAAATAGGTTGCTGTTGGTATTGTTGTTGTAGCGGCAGAATTCTGCCGAGTTACCAGTCCTTGACCAGACAAAAATTCCGAGTCCGTTCCGTTTACGTAGACCCAACTGTCGTGGGAACGGTCGTACTTAGGTTGAAATATATACTAAATAACGTTCAACAAGCTAAAAAAAATCCCTTTCGTCAATCACTTTTCCCCTTGACTGCCAGTTTTGACCGAAACACTGTGACATATCTCAAGTTAATACTAAAAATCACAATTTTTCCACGCAGCCTTCGGTGGAGGTGCCCGTTACAATGCGTGAGAAGTCGCTGCATCGGCGTCACCTCAGTCTCGGCAATGCCACATATCCGTTGGATGAGGAAAGTATGCTGCAGAATGGCAATCGTCGCTACAGCAATGTGTCTTGGGCACGTGACGCCGAGGCGCAGCGCACCAAAATGCGTCCGCACAGTTGGGGACCCGTTGGTACGGCCTATTATTTGGATTCGTTGATGGGCGAACCCGTCGATACGACGCTGCATGGACAATGTGATTTGGAGTTTAACATTATCTTTTCTCTTATTGCCCGATTTTTTCGAATTTAATTATAGTAATTTTGTAAATTGTATATAAATTAGCGAAAAATGTGTGATAACAGACAATAAAGTTCACTTAATTCAAACGAAAAATGAAGCACTGCATTTTGTAAATAACACGAAGAAAGTTTTTTCGAATGCCAAACGTCGTTTTATTGCGTACTTCGCTACACTGACTAACAAAAATGCTGTACAAATGTAAAAAGAAGTGTGTAAATATTTTAAAGCATTGCGTAATGCTAACATTTTTCTCGCAAGTGTGACGTAGTTGAAACGTACCGTAGGTGAACGTCTTAAAAGTTTGAATTTCATATTATTTTTTTTTTATAAATATCCTTAAAAATTATAAAAATTGTATATGCGTAGACTTTTTCAATAATTTTTTTTTATATAAAAAAGTAAAGTGCTGCCACTAGTCTGCCACAACGATGACTACGCAGCAAAAGCATTTAAATCGCCATTTATGTAATAAGCCTGGCTTCAGTAGCGTACTTTTATTATCGCCGTCAGCACATTTTCTTTTGCTTTCCGGCATCTTAATTAACGTTAATTATTTAAGTTTGATATTCAATTCATTTGTTTGTATGCTTATTACGTTTATTTTTTCTTTGAATATTTATTTTTTTCGAATACTTCTAGAACATGGTGCTCCGAGCAAACCGCACAAACGGAAAGAGATTAAGTTACACGGACCTGGTAAAACCCATTTATTTTATACTCGCTTAAAAATATTACAAAATATTCATTTTATATATACACACAAATATTGATTTAATTATATGTTTAAACAATGTACTTCTTGCTATTATGTTTATTTTAGTTTAGTCCCTTCTTCGTTTATGCACAAATCGCTTTTTATGTACCTTAATTCGCATATATTTATATTTGAAAATTTTTATTAATATTTTCTCCCAAAAAAATTGGCATACCATTTTTGCTAATGCATTGTATATATGTATGTACCTATGCGAGTTTTTTTCTTGTAAATATGTATATGCGTATGAGCTTGCTTTCTTCCTAGTTTATCACTTTTGTGTTAAACGAGTATTTTACTTATTCCCTTATGCTCTTTCGTATATTTGTATGTATGCGTCTGTTATACTATTTTCTATTCGATTTATGCATATGTATATTTGTGTGTCCGATTTTTTTCCTTATTATATACATATCTTAGGTAGTAGCTGAAAATATTTTTTTCTACAATTTTTTTCTGATTGTTTTTTTTTTTTTTGTTTTTTTGTTTTGTTTTTTATACAAAATATATCCTAGAGTGTTTCAAAACTTATTTATAATGTATTATGCTCATATATTACTTATTTGTATTTTTTTAAAATTGTTACATAATTTTAATTATTGCCTACCTATCATAGTAATAATTTTAACTAACATTTAAAGTATAACTTCTTTAAAGTATGAAAAGACCCTCAAATATACAAAACTTTCATATTCCTTCATCACTCGTATAACAAATATTAAACTTGACATCATATATTGTTAGGTTAGCTTATACCAGTAACTATAACTATTCTTATAACTTTTTCATATTCCTTTATCATTCTTATAACTAAGATATCTCGCCATCATATAATTCTAGGTTAGGTTATACATATTAATACTCGGTACAAAAATATTCCGTTTTTTAATGGTTTTTTGAAGATATCATTCTATTCACCCTCATAAGTCCACATCTTAGTGTAAAGAACATTCTTAGAGCTAATCAAGTTATTTTAGCTTAGCTAATAATATTTTAGTAGCACTACCCTTGAATATCAGCCATTTATACCAACTATTTCTTTTAAAACCAAAACCTTATGTGTAAATGTTAAACTTTCATGTTCCGTTTCTTAAAAAGTTTAAATTTAAAAAAGTGTAAAAAATAGACATCTGTTTTGTAAAGTGTTCTTTCAAATATAAGTTTGTGACCTTTAATATTTTTTTTTAAATTTAATTTTCTATAACTCTTTGTCGTGTCTTAAGTACTTCAAGGAAGAATCCATGTACTATTACCGGTTTATTACCGTTTTCCACCAACCACCCACAAAAAATAGGTGTCAAAGGTCTAGCTTATTTCAATTTTTTTAGTTGTCTTTATTCTTAATACATATGTATGTATGTATAGTATATACAATCTTCCAACTATTTTTGACTTCATCGCGGATATATTTTTGTAAATGTCAGACTATTGGTTAGGTAGTGAGTCAGATTTATTTCTTTTTCTTTGTACCTCCCTAGTACAGGCGATAGCCACACGTTGGATAAATCTACCACTAAAATTTTAAAGCAATCAATTGAACCAGTTTTGAGAAATCGTGGGCGCTAATTTAAAAAAAAATGTAGTTTCGAAGAAGTACGTTTGAAAATTCAGTTGCATAGGCCTTTAAAGACCTTGTTTTCTCACACCTGTAACTTTGCAACCACATTAAATTTCAGAAAATTATTTTATCAGCAAATTCTATGAATGCTCTATATTGGATTTATGCAAAAAAAAAGAAACCGTCACACGGGATAACCCACTTAAAGCCCATCAGAGTGACAAATCGAACTGCTATTCGCCTAAATGTAGGCAACATCCTTTTATCTAATATTGCGTATATGAAATTAAAGCACTTTTTAGCGATGTACGCCATGAGAAAGGAATCGATTTCCAATCAAATTAAATATCTGCCTCTTTTTTACATTAAAAACAACTAAATTAAAGAAAATTTAAAAAATTTTTTAATTATGGAAAATTCCAATTATATTTTTTATTGTTGAAAAGAAAACGGACTGAAGTAAAACAAAGCGTTGAAAAGAGTTATGTTTTTTTACACAATAACAAATGTTATTAAGGGGTTAAGTGAGTTTCAGAGGTACAAAAAAGGTATTTTTACGATTTGTGTTTTAATATAAGTAATCATATATTTTTTAACATAATATGGCATATCAAAGGTACATATTTTAACAATGTCTTCTGAAATTTTGATGTAAAAATGTTGAAAACTCAGCCGTTGAGACTTCATCTCCCTCGGTGTCTCACACAAAAAGTGCTCTCGCCGTGGACAGCAAAATTTATTATTGGTTCATCTAAAATTAGAAAAGCTAAACACAATTCGTTAATACATCTCGTTAATACAATCTCGTTTTTGAACGAAGGAAATAAGAAAAATATTAAAATATTCCTTTTTTTCTCAGACTTTGAACAAAAAATCTCAATTGTAATGAAAAAAAACTTCGTTCAATAACAAGACAATTCGAACTAAATCGGTTCATAACTTTTCGAAAAATCGTGTCCATCGACTTCAAAAACAATAAGACAAACAAAAAAATATTTTTTTTTTTAAATTTTCAAACCCACTTAACTCCTTAAGCTGAAATTCTTAAAAAACTAGCAATTTTAAAAATATAATATAAAGATTCTGAAACTGTAAATTTGTATTGAAATTAGTAAATAATCATATTTTTTCTTCTAGAAGTTACAAAATTAACTCATATATTAAGTTTAGGCATGTTATTTGAGCATTTATTGTTTTTTAAGTGTGCTTAGTATATATTTTTTTCGAAAAGATTTAATGAGTTATGCATTAATGTAAATAAATTTACTTACATTTTTGTGCTATAAGAGGAATAAATTTAAAAAAATATTTGCTAAAAATAGCAAATATAAAATATAAATAATTAACGGTTCTTATTGTCACAACAATTCTTAACTATATTTTTAAAAAGTTATTCAACATTAAAAAATTTACTGAAAACCAATTAAAAGGTTCATTGTACCATAACAATTTTTTAACCACATTTTTGAAAATTTCTTCATTATCAGAAAATGTATTTATATCCGATTGTAATTAATATTTCTACTAATCGTACATTACCTTTAACAAATTATTTATAATATTAGTATAATTATATAACTCTATGTATATTTACTCCAAATTTTCTTAGAACCACAATCATCCCATTTGATTTAAGCTTCAAATTCCCCGTATTTTTTTCACATTAAAAACAGTATTTTTAATCGTAAGTGTTATTTTGCATATTTTTGTTTCCTTAGATGCGCCCGATGCGCCTGTAGGTACTGTTGTCGTTGAACAATTAAGGCTGCCACATAAGAAAGGTTTAATTTGTGTTCCACTTTTTTTCATGTATGAAACAGTTTTGGTTGTTGTGGAAAGTTTAATCAATTTTGAAAACCAATAAACAACAATGAGCAATAAAATCGCCATGCAAAGTACTAAACACACGCGTTTACCCGGTGGCTGAGCCCCTGCCAAACTAACAAAGAACCGTTTAAACCACTCCAGCGGCTTTTATCACGCACCTAACTGTATATTACTTCATATACAGCTATAAAAAACAATTATTTACGCTGTAATTTCTGCAAATCGCGCTTCTACTACTACATACATACACACATAACGTAGTTATTTACTAAAAATTAATATAGAAATGGAGTAAAAATTAAAATAAGTAAAGTTAATAAATGTAAAAATTTAGTTTTGGTGTCGGTTAAATAATGATTAGCTTAACATCGTTAGCCTGATATATTATTTAGATTCGAGTAGCTTTTCGAAGGCCACTGCCGCGGCATTCTTAACCATAGCTACTACTTATAGCTCTGTCTTAGCTTCTATAAATCATTTGATCGCGTGTGTGTAACAATTGCTTACATTACTTGTAATTAGTAATCGTATTTGTACATTACTTTATATATATCTAAGTTTTCAATGGCTGTTCATACTACTTGTATACTTGTCTGGTGTTATGTTTTGCTTTATTTGTACATATTTACTTACAATCTTAACAATATATATACCTATATACTCATGTAATTGCTTTTAAACCTATTTATTGGATCTTATGCACGCCTCTGAAACTTTTATACTAATTGCCCACTTTCTTTTCAATTTAATCCTTCAACACGTTTAGCTGTACGCGCTGGCGATTACTATATGTTCGAGGATGTTGACGATAAGTTCGAATTGGACGTGATCGATGATGAGCAAGATTTCCTCTCCGAGCAGGAGAGTGAGAGGAAATTGCAGCGACGCAAAACGGTCATACACGTGAGTATAGAAAAATATTAAATCACACCATATATATAAATATGTATAAGTATGTCTGTATTCAACTAGTATTTTGTATAAATAAGCTAACTGTTGAGCTACATAAAGACATGCCTACAAACAAATGTAGTATTTAAGCATATGCAACGTAATTGCTGTAGCCGCAAAGTTGGTAACACTCGGCTAAGTGAAAGTACAGTGGGTGTCACAAATATTCATGCGATTGTATTTAATTGTTTATGGACACATTTAATTATTAATATTGACTTAGTTAATTTTTATCTAAATGAAATACATTTATCTGTTATATATTTTTATTTACTAAAAGCAACAGTACTGAAATAATATACATATGTAGATCTAAATAGATTTTACTTTTACGCAGAAAAAAAATTAAAAACCCTACTACCCCTTAAGGAATAGCTAAAAAAAAATAACAATTTAATTAATAGTAATTTTTTCGAGCTTTTTTATTCGAAAATTTTGTATTTAATCATTTATGACCAAATTTAATTATTAATATTGAATTCATTTATTTTTGTGCTGGAAATTTTTGATTCAAAAATTTCGGATTAAAAATTTAATTCAAAATTGGTATTAAAATTTTAAATTCGAGCTGTTTTTTTATAAAAAAAATTAATTTTGAACCATTCAAAGGTCATTGAAAACCCAAGACAAACATCTAAACGCTAGTAGCCTAAATGTAGGCAACATTCCTTAAACTAATTTACCGTGTTTGAAATTAGTAAGGACCTATTTAGTGATTTTAGTGATGCACGTCATCAAAAGGTAAAATATTTCCAATAAAATTAAATATTTGTTAACTTTAATTATAAAAAATTTAAAAATTTTCGATTTTTTTTAAACTGTAACTACATATATGTAATTATAACAAGAAATGCGACTTAAATAATACAAAATTTGGATAGGAGGTTATCATTTTGCTCAATAAAACATGTTTAATTACCTAAAATTGTTGAAAAATTTGGAATTTTTAATTAAAAAATTTAATTAATTTAAAAAAAAAATTCGAATTTGGAATTTTTAATTAAAAAATTTAATTAATTTTAAAAAAATTTCGAATTTCTTCGAAAAAATTAAATATTTAACTTTTTACAAAAATCAAAAAATTTTATTTTTTTTTTCTAACTGTAGCCAATTGTAACTAAGTTTTTTATTTTCACCAAGAACCTACTCTACGGAACCTAAAATTGTTGAAAAAATTGGAATTTTTAATTTGAACATTTAATCAATTTTAAAAATTTTCGAATTTTGAACAGCACAACTGGGAAAAGATTTCGAGAAAAATAAATTTTAATCCTTTTTATAAAAAATTTCAAAACTTTCGCATTTTTTTGTACCTATAGCCAGTTTTAACTATATTTTTATTTTCAAAAAGAAACGCGATTGAAATTGAACAAAATTAGGAAAAGGGATGATCTTTTTGTTTTTTGCTCAATAAATAATGTTTATTAATGTAGAATTGTTAAAGAATTCGATTTTTAATGTAATAATTTAATTAATCGTAAAAATTTTCAAAATTTGGTCACCACAACTGGGAAAAGAATTCGAAAAACAGTTTTTTTTTAAATTATAGGAAGTTTTAAAAATTTAAAATACGATTGTATTAATTTTTTTTTTTTTTGATAAAATTTAAAATATTTTCGAATTTTATTATGGTAATTATAGCCAATTTTAATTGTATTTTTTATTTTCTAAAAGAAACGGTACTGAAGTAATATAAAATTTGCAAATACATAGTGTTTTTACACAGTAAAAAGTTTAAAAACCGCACTCCCCCTTAATAAATAATTAAAAATAATAACAATTTAAGTATTGTAATTTCTTCGAATTTTTCACACTACAATTGGGAAAATATTTCGAAAAAACAAAATTAAATTTTAAACTTTTTTTATAAAAAAGATATTTTTTTATACGCGATCATTTTCTACATTTTTTTATAATTATAGCCAATTCTGACAGTATTTTTTGTTTTTTAAAAAATGAACAAGACTTAAGTAATACAAAATTTTGTAAATAGATTGGCCTTTTACCCATTAATTCTTTTTTTTAATACTTTGAAATTGGGTAAAAGTTAATTTTTTTTTTTATTTATAACTACTCTATTCAATCCCTTTGAATTCATGATGATAAATTATTTTTTTAATAATTTTTTCATTAATTTTTTTTTTATTTTTTTTCATACAACGGTAAACATTTTTTTTTAATCTAAATTTTATTTACAAAAATTATAAAAAAAATATACAAAAAAGGAAAAAAAAGTTTATATTTTTACTAATTTTACTTATTTATCAAAACAAAAAGTAGTCACTAACGAATATAGTTGACACTCATTGTACAAATTTTATAAAAAAGATGCTAATATTTCTACTAAATTAATCTATTTAAACACTTGCTGCCCAAATTCGGACGCTTTTCAAAATTTTTAACAAACTGAACACACACAAAAACTCACTAACACTTTCAAACACATTGAAAAATACCAAAAAAAGGTTTGGAAGGACATTCAAACCGCCGAATTTCGTCGTCAAGTCTATATGCGTCAGCGTTCATACGCTTCGGCGCCTGGCTCACGCATTGGTATAAAAATCGACGAAGAATTAGAGAATGAAGACGCTCAGGAGGCGGGCGCACGCACATCAACACTCTCCGAGCCGCACGATTACACGGTGCCGCCGCGTTCGGCCAGCGGCTTCTTTGTGAGTTAACGAATTTGCTGAAATTAGAACACAAAAATAAATAAATAGTCTCGATGTGTCTCGCTGTGATGCACCCACTCACTTACCAAAATGGACCCCCCAAAAAATGCTGTATATATTCGTACAACATTTGTAAAAAAGAATCACAACTTTTAGTATCATCTGTCCTTTGTCAGTGTGTAAATGCAATCAGATTTCGCTTTAAACACTTTTTATGCTAAATTTTATTTTGACTCTCGGAGCGTTAGGCGTTTACCTTCGACCACAAAATATTTGCAGTTCTACGCAATACCGCTACGTACCGTTAAGCTGCTGCTAATATAAGTGTTTCAAATAAAAATCCCACCAATTACCCACAAATCACATATACACACATAAAATCACATATACACATAAATATTTTACTAAGAGCACACATTTAATTCGTTAATCTGCAGCAAAAAAAAAATGCCACACATTAGAAGTCACATCTCTCACTTAGTGAACGCTTACACACTTTAGTTTACTACACTTATGCTTTTACAGTTAATTCTCTTATCACTAACACAAACACACACTTTAAAAGTATTCACATTATATATATAGACACATTTATTTAATAAGCAGATTCCTAAAACTTAAATTTAATGTTGCCAGTAGTAATACACCAATCTGCATAAGGCTAAGCACATGGTGAGGCGCAATTTAGTGCCTTTCGAAGTGAAACTCAAAGTATGAAAAACAAAAGGTCGTTTTCCCAATGTGTGGTTAGTAACCAGTTAAGTAAGGTTAACCAGAACTTAACTGACAAATGGTTGCTAACCAGATTGACTCTTCATTTATTTCATTTTCTCTTAAACAAACTATTACTCTCCGCTCCACCGTGCTTAGCCTAAGCTATAGGCTATAAAATTATAAAATGCCAACAATTCCAAGTATTGAATGCACATTATATATCACATGTCTATATAAATATTTACCACACACATAACCACATTTTATTAAACAACCTTCCTTAATGTTAGTGTTGCTTTTTTAAAAACCGTTTTTCGTATTAAAAAATTATAAATAAATAATTTCATTCATATCTGCAACAGACCGACATTAAGCGCAAATCCGAATCAGAGCCATCGACCAGCAAGGAAGCAAAAGAGGCTACAGAAATGGAGGAAAAGAAAAAGAAGGGCGATGTTGTCGATTCCGAGGAGTCTGAAGATGGTAAGCCGATATTTTAAAAAATTAAAAAAGCTTTGTGTTATATATGTATTAATATTTTTATTTTTTATATTTTCGATTTTTGAAAATTTTCAAAAAAAAAACTAAATTTTTCCCCAATTTTTGGTCGTCTTTGTCTGCCAAATCTGACTTTTAATCAAACAACGGGTTCAAATATTAAAATTATTTTATTACTTTCTGCAGATTTGGAAGCAAATCCAATCGTTCGTCTACTCGAAGGTTTTCTGGTGTCTGTAACAATTGGCTTACATCGCTTGTCACGCAATTACCGTTATGTTAATAAGATAATGTCGAATGAAAAGCGTTTGTTGAAGGTAAAATATTTCTTAGATTTCATGATATAAAAGAGAAGCTACTTCCATTTATTAACTAATGGCTACTTTTTGCTGAGACTATGATACTTAGATATTTATTTCTAAAAGATTTTAATAAGTGAAAAAAATTTATAGAAATTCACAAAACCTATTACTCGTCATTCTCCTTTATATCATGATATTTGTTACTAACTAATAGAATACATATATCTTTATCTACACTTAAATGTTTTTTTTTTTCAGGAAACTCACAGCGTCAATTTGGTCTATGCAACCGACAGCTCCGTCTATGTGGACATCAAGGGCTTGTCGCCAAAGTATGTAAATCATAATTTCTCTTAGAGAAATGTTTTGCTTGTTGTTTTTGCAAAGCGAAATTTTAATTGTTTGGTTTTCGTTTAACTTTATGAGTGTTTAGCGTTTTTATAAGCGTTGGTTTGCCTTAATCGAAGTTCTGTGCTGTAATTTTATTTGCTTCAACTTTTCATTTGATTACTAGCTTAAATGTGTATTTTATTTAAGCGAGTATTACAGTCTAGCTAGAAACATAAATTTCAGAAAATTTTTGAAGTATCGTAAAAAAAGGCAAGTAAGGGTATACATGAGTTTCCTTGGGTAAAAACCGTATTTTTTCAATATTTTTTCTCATATAAAAAATTAAATATTTTATTTGAATTTTTTATTGTTACAAACATACACTATTAACAAAAAAATTCTAAAATTTTCGGAAAAAAAATATTTTAAACTCGGGCATTTCGATGCCATTTCCCCGTGACTCCTCGGGAAAAAGATGCGCCCACGTTGGCAGGAGAAGTTTTAGTTAAAACCTTAACTTAGAATTTGGACGAACGAAAAAAATTGAAAATTGGATTTTTGGCAGACATTTTTACAAAAAAATTAAATTTTCGCGTAATTTTTTTTCAAATAGTTTTAATCAAAAAAAATCCTTCATCCAAGTCTTGAAGAATTGTATCTCGAAAGACCTGTGTCAAATTTCATGATGTTCGGTTGAGTAGCTCTCAAGAAATCTTACCAACCGACTTCAAAAACACAGTTTCGAGAAAAAGGCGTTTAAAGACGGCGCACTTAGCCTAGCTAGCCTCAAGCGCACACGTTCTCAAGGCTGTATCTCCGAAATTATTTCTCGGAACAACTTGAAAATTTAGGACAATATTCTAGAGGTGTTGTAGAATTTAAACAGACAATAAAAAATAGATTTTTTGAAACACGTAAACTCAGGTAACCCCTTAAAGTTACAGTGCCGGCCAAACCGGTGTGGATGCCGGGTCAGCAAAATATCTATGTACATATAACTCCAAAAAAAATTGAATTTTGAAAAATACTCTTGCAAGGATATTCTTAAATGGTTAAATTTTGAAAATGTAAAAAACAACGATTTTTTTTTATTTTTAGACTAGAATACCCCCTTAAAGCTGGAAAAAAAATTATTAGACCCCGCATTTCCAATTTAAGTTTATTACAAATATAAAGTATGCTTAAGCAAAAAAAAACATCTGCAACTTTGATACTTTTTTTTTAATTTTTTAAATTTCTTTTATTTAATATTCCATGCATTAATATAATATTTAATTTTTTTATTAATTATATATTTATTGAAGTAATATTTTCTTTGGGCTTAATGGTTTTTAATAACAAATTATTTTATTATACTTCATTAATTTTTAATTAAAAAAAACTATAAAATATTGTTTCATTAACTTGAGTGCAATAAATAATGTTACAATGAGCTAGTGCCACCAAAACCAACGCTAAACAAAATATAAAAAAGTTATATACTATGTTATATTCATTTATTTATTATTCCAACTGGTATCGCAAATGATCAAAACTGGTCTATGCGTGGCTTATGGCTCACCAGCCTAACCTAACCTAACCTATATTCATTTATATATAATTATTTAGTTTTTTTGTTATTTATTTATTTATATTATTTTGTTCTTGTTTCTTTTTTTTGCATATACCTGCATATTTGTTTCGTTTGTGCCACCACATATACAATGCGTCGCGCCGCAACTTTCCATGTTCATCACCAATCGCCACCAACACGTTGCCTTCATCACCACAACAAAAAAAAAACAACTACAACGTTTTACGTGCATTATTATTTTTTATTCGTATTTTATGAATGTTTTTATGTTTACCGTTACTTATATACGATATTATTGCATTAGTGCTGAAAATGCGCAACTCGCTGGCTCGATTGGGTCGGCATCGATTGACACACAAAATGAAACGAATACACGACCATTACCACATAGTATAACGAATGTTACCGATTTGAATACGATCACCTCAGACACTACCACACCGTCACCCTTAGAATCACACATAAACAATACACAAGAGCAACAACAACAAGAGCAAACAGCGGATCCACATGCCATTATTGATATGTCAGTGGATACTGTGGATATGCGAAATGATAGGTAAAATGCAGTTTACCATAAAAAGTGATAAAAAGTGGGTTTAAAAAAGAAAACAAAAGAAAAGAGCATAATTTTGAAGATTATGTTATTTTATTTATTTATTTATTAATTTTTTTTTTTAATTAAAATAAATGTTTGTGATATTTTTTAAACCCACTTTTGTTCACATACACCGCCGCCACTTAGTTCCTACATGTTTGTATGTATTTAGTGTTAAAGTAGTTTTATTAAAAGTGCCAGCTTGTAACTTGTAAGCGCTAGTCTTTCTGTTGTACTTTTCTTATCAATATTTTTTTTTTTTAATTTTGTTTTTTATATTTATTTTTTTGTATATTTTTTTAACTCATTTGCTATAAAAAAAAATAATATTTATAATATAAGTATGTATCTACAAGTACTCATATATCACTACTAACACTTTCTTCATTTCTCATCATTCTCATATACTTTTAGTTACGACGAGGATGGTACGTCTATGCAAAAATCGTAAGTATTCGCCATAACCACAAATATTTCAAATTTATCAAAATCCATAAAACACTCTACAAAAATATATTAACTTATACTATGAATCGAACAGCTATATGAAGAATGCAGAATGATAAACTATTTTTTATTATTATTTCTTAATATTTTTCCAAATACTATTCCGAACGTCATAAATACTTTTAGACTTTCCCTTTATACTAAAGCTTTAAAGTTACATTTTTTCCTTATAGCTCATATTAATAGCTGTTAGCTAAAAAAATCAAAATTTCAAAATTATTCAAAAATTTTCAAAATTATCTAAAAAAATTTCAAAATTATCTACAAAATTTTCAAAATCATCAAAGAATTTTTCAAAATTATCTACCCAATTTTCTAAATTATCTACCAAATTTTCAAAATTATCTGAGAAGTTTTCAAAATTATCTACGAAATTTCAAAATTATCTACAAATTTTCCAAACAATGTAAGAAATTTTCGAAATTATCTATGAAAATTTCAAAATTATTAACAAAATTTTTAAATTATTTACGAAAATTTCAAAATGATTTACAAAATTTTTAAATTATCTACAACAATTTCAAAATTATCTATGAAATTTTAAAAATTATCTAAGAAGTTTTCAAAATTATCTACGAAAATTTCAAAATTATTTACAAAATTTTTAAATTATCTACAACAGTTTCAAAATTTTCTACGAAATTTTTTAAATGCTCTACAAAATTTTCCAAATTAACTACAAAGATTGCAAAATTATCAACGAAATTTTCAAAAAAATTTTAAATTTTTCAATATATCTTCGAAATTTTCTAATTTTCTCCGAAAATTTTAAAATTATCTACAAATTTTCCAAACAATGTAAGAAATTTTCAAAATTATCTACGAAAATTTCAAAATTATTAACAAAATTTTTAAATTATCTACTAGAATTTCAAAATTATTTACAAAATTTTAAATTATCTACGAAATTTTTAAAATTATTAACAAAATTTTAAAAATTATCTACAAAAAATTTCCAACTCCTCTCACCTAAAAGTATGCTAAACGTAACGTATTTTAAGCTACAATTTGAAGCTCGCATGAACGCTTTGCTGTATGCGCATTTTGAAGCAGCATACTTTTAGGATTCAAGCAAAATATTTTCCAAATATCAACTCTAAACGAATTAGTAAACATATTTAAAAAATATTATAAGTTTCACTTTCTCAAACTCTCTCGTATTGCCAATATTTTCAACGTCACATCATATCCGCCCCTCAAAAAACACGAAAACCAAATCCAAAACATACACACCCATACATTCACATATGTATACCAATATGTATGTTTGTATGTCTGTAAACTGCTGTGTGCGCATTTCCTTTATCTACTATTTTCCTAAAACCACCCACCTAACATCAGTCATAATTCGGTAGACTTGCCAAAGATTTGCATTAAGGCACCTTCATTCGATTGCAGTAACAACTATGTGGGGATGTTGAGTAAGCAATGGTCATATGAAAAGATGGACAGGTACTAATTATTAAATATACTTTTCAAATATCATCCCAATTTTCACCCTTCAAAGTAATTAGTATAACATTTTACTTCAGTGCCATTTTATTTTTCACGAAAGCAAAATTGCCAAAAAGAAATTATATTTAGTTTTCATTGGATGAAATTGCGCACGTTTTTTTTTACCTAAACCTTGAATTTTCAGTATTTCTAAAGCAAGTTATTTCTTTTCTGTCTTGAAGGCATAAAATTATTATTCATAGTTTTCCCAAAAATTGGCAAAAGTAGTTGACAAAATTCAATAATTTCATGATTTTTGTGTAAAAAAATTGGCAACTATGAACTACACAAAATTCAATATTTTCAAAAAAAAGTAAAAAGTATTCCGTTTACACCATCAAATTACAAACTAGTTCGAAATTCGTTGTCCCGTAGATATTGTACTTTTTATTTCTTTTTGGTCATAAATATTTTTTAGCTACAGAAATTATTCAAAATAGTTATGAAACCTTAAACTTATTTTTATTAGTATTTCAAATCTTTAGCGCATTAGTAGCATATGCTTTTACTATTTTCTCAACTTTACTCACCAAAGTAGCTTATTCCTGCTCAAAGCGTTCTAAGTGTCAACAAAAGGTTTAACACACTCGATTGTTCAAGAAAATTGCTTGAAGATATTTTACCAAGCATGAAGCAAGTTACTCGAAGCACTGCCTTATTTTAATCTTATTATTAAATAATTTTTAATTAATATTTCGAAAAAGAAAACATATTTTTTAAGAATTAAGAACTACTGATATTTATTATTGCTATAATTTTTGTTATTATTACTATTATTATTATTATTATTTCGACGTTTAACCAAATCTTTTTAAAAACGAGAAAAAACCTTAACTTCAGCTACAGCGAAGCATTGAACGAATGGACCTCGCCTGCGCTTAGCATGCGCTGGTCGCAGACCACCTTCGACACTTCGAGACCCTTTTGGCCTAGAGTAGTGCGCAGTAAATCTACTGAATTACTTGCCTTGAGCAAAGTTTCTCTTGCCGCAATCGTAAGAGTTTTAACTGGACACCATCCAATAGGCATCCATGCGGTAGGGCTAAGCAACTTGGCGAACGCTAGCTGTCAAAATTGTATGAAGGACGCTAGTTGTGCCAAAGTTGTATGAATGAGTGTGTGGTGGAAATATCTAAAGACTTTCTTCTTCATTGTTCAGCCTTTGTACAACTGAAACTGAAATATCTCAGCAGCCTTACCCTCGGCAAACCAGAAGACTGAGCCGAAATTGATACTGATAATATACATAAATTTATGATAGACTCAGAGCGCTTTGTATTATAATTCAATATATAGAAGTTGTTTATGGGTAGAGAGTATCTGTGAGCTTACTCGTCCAAAAAGTAGGTCAACGTTGTCTGCGCTGCCAAAGCTGTCCAAATAAGATTCTTGTTAGTTTTGACCTCGTAACTTAACCTTACTTAACCTACACCGAAGTGTATAGTTTAGGTTAGAGTAGTCTAGTACGCTAATAAGCGACGCATGGGTCTTTGCGATACCAGATGGATTTCCGTTGCAAAGTCAAGAGAGGAGTATTCTTCAGTTAGGAATGAATTTCAATAGACTCTGTGGCCTCACTATCGACACCTCTTCCAATGTTTTATACGGTGGAACCGCCAAATGCTTGAAGCATAGCCAAATTATCTTTTGTCGAGCTCTTTGCCTCAGTTTTGATAGATAGCAGCTTTAGTGGTCCAATAAATGCGCAGCTTCATTGAAAAACGACGTATGCAAAATTTCAGATCGTTATCTCAAAACGGTGAGACTACTAAACCAAGTCTTTATCTGTCACTCAAAGTACGTTTTTAGAATTTTCCCATCAGTATTCAGTATCAGTATTTTCCCATTTAAGATCTTAGCGAAGTCCTCTTTAAAGTTAAGACGCTTTTGAAGTGCTTATCTTCAAGACTTTTCAACTGAAATTAATCCAAATTTAACAATTTTATAATTATTTATTCTGTTCTTTATTACTTTACTGTTTATTTGAGTTATATTATTATTATTATTTTTATTATATTATTATTATTGGTATATATTTGTTATTATTATTTTTATTTTTTTTCAAGTGCACTTTACCTATAAAAAATGTGTTTTCTATAGCAAATCTCTTTTATAACAGAAAATGTTTTAAATTGACTTTTATTTCCCTTCCGAATTTCGACAGTCACAGCTTGGTGATGCTGGAGGAAGACTTTACTGCACGTGAGCACAATATCATCATTGAGTTCCTCATTTCACTTTGGTATGCCTTGCTCTCGAATACGGACATAATTTGCTATTTGGTCGTGTTTATTAATCAGGTAATGCATGAAAGCTAATTTTCCAGTAATCCGAAATGAAAAAAGAATAATGAAAGTTTTCTTCCGATCTTAGTCCATATCACTTCACTGTGTGCTTAGCCTTGCTTAATTAAAAATAAGCACTCATACTCTAACTTACTCTCCTTTCTTCTGCTAACAGGTGGTTAATGCCAGCATCATTTCGCTGCCGCTGCCTTTAATGGTGTTCCTTTGGGGCACACTCTCATTGCCGCGCCCGACGAAAACATTCTGGGTCACACTCATCGCCTACACACAAGCGATTGTGCTCATCAAATGCATATTCCAGTACAAATTGATTTGGGCCAATTACATAAATCTACCGAACGAACCATTGGCGCCGGCAAAAATATTCGGCGTAGAATTGAATCCCAATTATGCAAGCTATGACTTGTTGCTGCTGTTGGTGTTGTTCTTCCACAGGTTGGTGTGACTTTATAGTCGCCTAAATACTTTTAACTTTTTAGCCTCCTAAATATATTTAACTAATTTTGAAATAATTTTAGATTCATCTTGAAGTCGCACGGCCTCTGGAAGTCGGAATATAAATTCCCTCGCGGCGTCGCAAAAATAGATTCGTAAGTTATCGAAATGATAAGCAATATTCTATATATTATAATATTTTAATTTTTCTAATATTTTATTTTAAGAGGTATGGCAATTTCATGGACTTTTTCAAAATTAAATCCAAATCCATTTCGCATGAATTGAAAATTACATTTATATTTTAATTTATATATATATATGCATGTGTATCCAGTGAGCGTTATAATTTCGCAAAAAGACTATGAGCTAATTCAAGCGGATAATGCCGTGCAACTTAGCAGAAGGTATTTTGTTTTAGTACTTAAACACTTTGGTGCCACAAACACAGCAAACGAAACAGAAAACAAAATTTTAATACCTAGGTGGCCTTTTATATTTCGTGATTAGAGAAAAAAAAATTATCATTGAAAATCGTTTCACTTTTTCCAAAATATTTCACATTACGAGGTTACATGGGTTTCTCCGGGTAAAAAAACAGCCTTTCTTCAAAATAATTTTTCTCAAATAAAAAATTAAATATTTTATTAGAATTTTTTATTGTTTTAAACATACACTATTTTGTTAAATTCTGAAATTTTTGGAAAAAAAATATTTTGAGCTCGGCCATTTTGACGCCATTTCCGGTGATCCTTCGGGAAAAAGATACGCCCACGTTGGCAGGATAACTCCTTACATTATCACCTAAAGTAAAAAATACGTGTTTTAATAAAAACCTTAACTTAGAACTTGAATGAAGGAACGAAACTGAAATTTACAAAAAAAAAAAAAATTCTGTGAAAATTACGCGAAATTTTTTTTTAAATAGTTGTAATCGAAAAAATCCTTCCTCCAAGTCTTTAAAATTTGTATCTCAAAGACATATGTAAAATTTCAAGAAGCTCGATTAAGTAGTTCTTGAATAATCTTGCCAACCGACTTCAAAAACACAGTTTCGAGAAAAACGCGTTTGAAATCGGCGCACTTAGCCTAGCGAGTTTCGAGCGCACAAGTTTTTTTAGTTTATTCACAATTTAATTTAATTTTTTGTCCGAGATGAATATTTTAAGTTACTGTAAACAATAGAAATAGCGCTTATATGTCAAAACGTTCTGAGTATGCCTACCATAAAAAATATCAAAATTTACAATAAAATTGTGAGTTTCCAGATTGCCACACTAGTGTTGCCAAATATCGAAATACAAAAGGCAACCTACGTATAAATTATAATTTATTGTAAGAGAATAGCAACAGATAAGTCAAGTTTAACAAGTTTGATAGAATATGAAAAAAGTTTAAAAACATATACTAAACAATCTTCAAAAATCGCAAAAAAATATTTTGAAATCAACCAGAGACATGGATAAGTATACTTTTCTCAAAACCTCTCTTTTGACCACATTTATAGGCTTCTTTCGTTTCGCGAACTTTGATATAAAAACATGTTTCTCTTTCTAAGTGTGATTCCGGACTGGCAAACAGCTGGAACTAACCTAACCAAAACCTATAAACCAGTGGAGAATTTATTTAATTTTGAGTATTATTATAAAAGCATTTCTATTTTTGTACTATAAATGGAATTTTAGAAAAAATAATTAGTACAGCATTCTCAAAAAAATAATCATTACTCACCTTACCATTTTTACACACCTGTTTACATAAATTTTTCAATGTAATAATATTTTTCTTACTCTTTTTGCATTTGTTTCCAACTCCTTGCACCCAACTATACTTTCCTAGGAGAGAGCAGCCCGAGAATACGGACGAGTTACAGTCTACTGTTAGCAGAGTAAACACGATAGAGTATCTGGAAGGAGAAGCTGGCAGTAATAACACGCCTGGCTCCGCCGATGGCGTCCGACGACGTAGTAAAAAAGAAAGACGCAGCGAGAATAATGAGGAAAATGGTGGCAATGAAAAGAAAGAGAACGGCAATGACAATAGAAAAGAAGGTGGTTCCGATACAGAGAATAACAAGCAAATTGTCAAGGCAACTGACGCAGATGAAGTGGATGCTAGAAGCGATAGGAGCAGTGTTGTGAGTTCGAATACTTATCAGCGTCGACTGAAACACCTAAAGTGCGTAACAATCACAAATAATTCATGTTTTTTGAAAACAATTAATTCTCTTTTACTTTTAGACGCGCCAAATACCTATCATCTGTACGGAAATTCTTCTCGAATTTACTCTCAAAATCGCGACTGCCAGCCGATGTGTATGCATTAATGTTCCTATGCGATTTTATCAATTTCTTCGTGCTGCTCTTTGGCTTTACAGCTTTTGGTGTAAGTAATATGTGATTTCAGAAGAAACAACTGGCGCGCTGTTGTTAACTCGGCTCTAATCGCGTAAGCGGTGTCTACGCCAATTAAGAAGAAGAAGAAGAATATGTGATTTGATGTTGGTGTTGTAGCGGCAGAAATCTGTCAACTTGACAATCCTTGGTCGGATAAATATCCGGCTCCGTTCCGGTTACACAGACTCGATCCCATTAATAGTAACAATATAGGCAAAACTTAAGCAAAGCTCAAGAGTTGAAATAATCCGGTTTTTGATGTACTATAAAATACAATGTATTTATACCCTGAACAAGATATACTAAGTTTGCCACAGTGGAGATTAATTTGTAGATTTTTTTATCTGAATCTTGCTGACGTCGCTCAAGAGCTCTCTCTCAGTGTAAAGTTTCGAGAGTCTATCTGCAAGGTCAGACCCCGAAGAACACTCACTTCGCCCATATCGGTTCCCGATGCTAGGTTTTTTGACGCATTAGTGACAGACTTGTAGGCTATGGTACTCACATTCATGAATTCATAATAGATATCTCCGCCGATCTGCATTGTGGCTCTTTTAGTCTGCAACCAGATTCTGCGTCAGGGATCTCGAAGGCCTGAACTAATTTCCAGGCTTTATTTTGCTTACAGGGTCTAGTGGGCTGCAATATCTGGTTCGGCTATAATGTTGTAGTCGTGATCCAGACCCTTGCCATTGACCTGGACGGGATTTCTTTTTTGTCCACTACTACCAGCCTTAATCCGAGTTATGCTTCCCCTAATGGAAACATTTTAATTGGCATTCGTGCAGAACGGTAAGGTACCCGGATCGCTTAGTAGCATCTTAAGCTCCAAAAAATTAGTTGAAACCAACAAATAATGCCAGTGATCGAGCCGTTCCCACAACAGTCGTGTTTATGTAAACGGAACCGAGTCGTATTTTTATCCCACCATTTTTATCTCGGCAGTATTCTTCAAAATTATTTCCGGAATGTTTGCTGTCACTATAACAATAAGAAATAGTGGTCAAAAAATTTTTTCCTTATTTATTTGACCGTCAGTGTATATAAAAAATAAATTATTATTTTAGTTTATTAACATATTATTAAATAACCTTTACCTTCTTTTGTCCTCTCACAGTCTCAACAATCAGACAGCGCTGGCGGCGTACAAACCTATTTGGAGGAGAATAAAGTGCCGATACCCTTCCTAATCATGTTGTTGGTGCAATTCATGCTGATCGTCATCGATCGCGCCTTGTACTTGCGTAAAGCGCTCTTGCACAAAATCATATTCCATTTCCTCTCCGTCATTGGCATACATATTTGGATGTTCTTCATTGTGCCCGCGGTAACGGAACGCAGCTTCTACTCGCTGGCGCCACCGATCATTTTCTACATCATCAAATGCTTCTACATACTGTTATCTTCATATCAAATCAAATGCGGTTATCCGAAACGTATCTTGGGCAACTTCCTAACCAAGAGTTTCTCGCTAATAAACATGTTATCCTTCAAAGTGTAAGTCTACATTCCATCTATACGCTTACAAATTTATTACGAGCATATTCAATTAATTACAGTTATATGGCGATACCGTTCTTATACGAGCTGCGCACAATACTCGACTGGGTCTGCACGGACAGCACAATGACGCTCTTCGATTGGCTGAAAATGGAGGACATATTTGCGGATATATATTTCATTAAGTGCAGTCGGCAAATGGAAACTGATTTCCCTGCCATACGCGCGACGAAGAAACCGATCTTAACAAAACTAATTATGGGTGGCCTCTTCATAATCGCCATTGTGATTGCGCTCTGGGGTCCTTTGTGCATCTTTGCGCTCGGCAATGCAGTGGGTCAGTCGAATACACCACTGCAGGTGAGCATTTCCATACGTATCGGCTCGTATGCGCCGATCTATCAAACGAATACACGCGATAATATTATCGCCTTCGACGAGGCTATGTACAGTGACATGAAAGGTGCCTATGACAAAGATCGTGCGGCGATAACATTCCTTAGCAGCTATGATGCAACTGATATTGCGGCCATCAAGCTGCCCGGCAATTCCCCATCGCTGTGGAATATCTCACCGCCGGATCGTATGCGTTTGCTGGAGGAGTTGAAGCAGAATGGCACAATTGTCGCTAGCTTTGCCTACTCGATTACACGCATACCGCCCGATAAGAGCTTGATGGGCACAGTTTCCGATGAGATCATCTTCCAGATGAACGAAACATTTGCTTGGCGTGAGGATCTGATCAATATGTTGGAGACAAATGGCACCTCGAAAGTGGTGCCGCTGCCCGATTTGGTGCCGAAGTTTGTGAAGGTAATTTTTTGCTGTGAAAATGTGCAGAGATGAAGGGTATTTTTAAATTTTCATAATTACAGATCTTAAATTCTGGTGATGTTAGCATCGTGCATCAACTAATGCCAGTTGGACAAAGTGAGTGCAAAAATAGTAAACATAGATGAGATATTTATCTAATACTATATTGGATTGCAAGTTACTGTTAGCTCTTATTATCAAATTTATCAAATTTTCTCAATATTTATTTTTCAACTTTCGCCAATTTCTTTGTCGAAATTGCAGCATATCGCCCGCTACTACTACGCATGCGCACAAGTTCTTCGGCGCGCATCTGGTGGGAGATCGCGGACTTTTGCGAAGATAAATTCCACGAGGATATATTGAAAAAATTGCCTTTGGATAAATGCAATTCTGGCATCGTTATATATACATTCAATGACAAGAAGTTCCCGTCTACATTCAGTTTTATAACGAAAGGCGGGTAAGTAAATAAAAAAAAAAACAGAAAAACGTTAACTTCGGTTCAACCGAAGCTATAATACCCTTCACAATTAAAAAAAATCTGATTTGGAGGTTGAATGGCTGAAAAAAGTTCAGTTTGCATGGCAGCTATAACCGATAATAGTCCAATCTTCAAATTTGCTCGTTGCGTTGCCTTAGAGAATAATCCATGTCATATTTCGTGAAAATATCTTGTAAAATAAAAAAAGTTTACCATACAAACACTAGATTCGGTTCGTTTGTATGGTAGTTATGCTATAGTGGTCCGATTACGGCGGTTCCCACAAATGAGCAACTTCTATAGGACAAAAAGGCGTATGTGTGATCGATATTTCAAGTAGCTGACTATATTTTTTTGGTAACATAATTTCGAAGATATTTACAAATTTGAAAATTTGTTTTGAAATACCTTAAATATATATTTTTTAATATATTTGACTTTCTGGAAGATATATAACTGTAAGTTTTTTGAATATATGTAATTATCTAGGGTATATTTGTATTTTTAAAAATCTCTTTGCATATTTCTATTATGAAAAGTCTCGAATACCCGACTTTACATAACATCAAAAAATGAAAATGAGCCCCCAAAACACTCACTCCTCACTTTAAGTTTAGTAAGTTTTAAGTTTTTCTTGCGAAAGTACACTCGATGCTATTACGTATGGAAGCTGAACACAATTTTTGACGGTTTTCTAGCATAAATCGCCCGATACTGCTGCAATTTCACGTATATTCGTGCAAAGATCATCAATTGTCGCTGGCTTATTGGCATAGACCATAGACAAATCGCACGATCAAGGCGGCAAATTGTCTGGGCCATTCACCAAACTTGGTTTTCAATAATTCGAATGTGACATTCGCTGTATGTATACGCTTAGTCTCACTGGCGCGGGACATTTTGTGTTTGTAATATGCCTGTGGATTCAAATTTTTCCACTAGACGCTCAATTGTTGATCTGACAGGACGATTATGACGACCATAAATTGGACGTACGTCAGTGAATCCGAATTTCAGTAGTAAATTTTTATAATATCGATCGTTGTTGGATCGTATCGTATTTCTATGATGAAAGGCATACCTTATTGAAGAAAAATGTCAAAAGAGCGTGAAAAAATATGCCGTCGTTTGCTTTCCCTATCGGCCTACTTTTGTGGCGTCCCTATTGAAAAACCTTTTACCACTGTTGCTGTTTTAGAGACATAAAATAATGTTGGGAACATATGATATTATTGTTGTTGTATTCCTGTCGTCCAACATTTTACAGATGCAGCACCAACTATAACATAATAGTGTTGGATAAGGGTGACCACTTCTAATAGGCTCGAACTCAAGCGTTGTGAATTATTTGCATTTAATTGAAAGATATCAGCCTTCAGGTTACTAAAAAACTTGTTGAGTAGAATGTAAAACCATACAATAAATTAAAATAGTAATTTGAGTGACGTTGAGGATTATTCTCTTTATGGTCGAATATTCAGACTTGCAGCGCAACAGTCATAAAAAGCCTTATAGTCACAAAAAGCTAGCTGACTTTATGTATATACATACATTTAATATATGTATATATTTTTAAATTTTTTTTTATTTTATTCTTCCTCTCCACAGCATTCTCGGCGTGTACACAACGTTTGTGATTGTTGCTTCACGCTTCTTCAAATCCTTCATCGGTGGGCAAAATCGCAAAATTATGTTCGAAGATATGCCTTATGTGGATAGAGTGTTACAATTGTGCCTTGATATCTATTTGGTAAGTCTTAAAATAAGTTCATATACCTGTATACATACATCTAAATATATACATATGTTTATGTACATATATACAATATAACTATGTATAAGTATAAAAATGCAATTACCCCTCGAATATTTAACAACAAACAAAAACCTTTCATTTACCTCCCCCCAAAAGGTGAGAGAAGCGCTTGAATTTGCGCTTGAAGAGGATCTATTCGCCAAATTAATCTTCCTATATCGCTCGCCGGAGACGATGATAAAGTGGACGCGCCCCAAAGAGGAGGCCGACGATGAAACCGACTCGGAGTCGATGCGCAGTCGCGCCAGTGGACGTGCGCCTAGATAAAATGTAGACAAATGTTAAACGCACTGATTTTCTCACTTAACAAACAAAACTCGAAAATATTTTACACACCATTTACATACGTACATATGCATAAGTATTACAATACTTAATTCCACATTTCGCTACACAATCAAAAGATAACAATTTTGTCGTTTTTTAAGCATATTCAAACACTTTTTTCCCCGTTAATAGCATATCGAACTGTTTGTTGGCACAGCTAGTGCGTTTTTATAAAGATTTTTATCTTTACAAGATTATAGTGTTTCCCAAAAAGAATATTGCAAAGAATTTAGTTAATTTTTGAGCCAACATTTTTTTTATAAAAATACCCTAATTAGTTTTGGGGTTATATAAAATGGTATTTGACTAACATTAATTATATGAATTGTTAGCGGAAGCCCAGTAAAAAGTCTTAAGTTGAGATTCTTGAGTTCAAAAACAAAAATTTTGATTGGAAATTGAATTATTGTCATATATTCTAGCTATTAACCCTTTAGCAAACACAGCACTTTTGAAAAACTCTCAAAGAATTGAAATTCTAATATTAGTACATTCTTCAAAATTAGTTTATTGCTTATGTGTTTAAGTAAATTTTCGCTGTAAATGGCGGCTTTTCTATATTAAAGTGGTCTTTAAGTACCGTAGTGTGCTTTAGAGAGTTAAGGAAGTTTAAAAATATTTTTAAATTAATAATTAATTTAATTTAAATTTAAAATTATTTTTTTATTAATATTTAAATTAATTTTTAGTTAATTTTTCAATCATGAATATTGTAACCCCTTATGTCTATATTTAAGCATAAACCAGAGAATAATACTGAGCTCCGTTCTAAAATCTTTATTGAGAATTCTTAAAATTGTTGAAAATGTTAGTCACATAATTGCTGCTATTAACTTATAATTATTTTATATAAAAAAAAAATAATTAAAAATAAAAAAATTATTTCTATTTTTTTTTAATTTTGGGAAACATTATACAAAAGCGTTTTCGAGTTCATGTTTTTTTTGTTTTTTGATTCTTGTGGTTAAGCATTACCTACAGTTGCATTCATAAACTCAGACCCCAATATACGCACACACGCACATACATACATGCATACATGAAAATACCCCAAAAGAACTGCCGTTAATTAATGTTGTAAACTATTTTTTATTACAAAAACCAAAAACAAAAACAAAAACTGGATAATAAGCTAAGTAATGAAAAAGCTCTGCTGGAGTAGAAAGAAGCGGGTGGGTAGGCGGGGGCATATTTTGTAATTGTAAGCGAAAAGCAACAGAAACATATTAATTTTGATGTTCGTATTTAGAATAGCGTTTACCGTTTCGCAATAATAAAATCGAACAAATGAAATAAATAAATAAATAAAACAAAAATAGAAACAACAATAACAATTCGAAATAAAGCGAATATACTGCTTAACTAGACGTACAACGTGCGTAGTATAACTGTGTATAAGCTACAACAATAGTAAAAAACACAATAGTAACGAAGCAAGAACCAAAAGTAACCTATAACAATTTAACTTAAAACTATTATTAATGAAACAACAACAACAAAAACATAATATTAAGAAGTCATATTCAGGGATCTTTAGCATTTTATACTGAATTTATGTTTTTAGTTTTCTAAATGCTTAATAGAAATACGAAAATAAAAGCAAAATGAAACAACAACAACAACAGTACAGTAATAACTAAACGAATTGATTAGTGTTAAGAAAAAAATTATTCAGAATAAAAACTAAAACAAAAATTTATTTTTTAATTTTAAATAAAAACAGGCACAGAAAATTGCGTTCACACGCATGCACTGGCAATTTTGTGTAATTTATGAATGATTTATTTTTTTATTTTATTAATATTTTTCATATCTTTTATAAATAAAATTTTTTATTATTTTGGTTTTTATTGTTTTTAAACTTAAACTTATTGCAAAAACATATTTATTTTTATTTTTATTGTCTTTTTTAATTTTTTGTTTCGAATTTTTCGAATTTAAAATAATGAAAACCATTTTGTTTCGCCAACTGCAACAACAAATGACATGGCCATCTACATAAGATAATTGTTTTATATGTATATACATATATGTACATAGTATATGTATGTATTTTTTGTTTTTAAATTTTATTGTTTTTTTAGATTTTTTTGGAATTATTGTTTTTTTGTTAATTTTTTTATATTCTTTTTTTGTAATTTATACAATAATACAATAAAAAACATTTTGTTTTCGTTAATTAAGAACAACTTGTGCGCCGCGTGTAAATGCAAATTATTTTTGCTAACTTTAAAAACTCTTAAGTAAGATTCACCACTAAACACAAAAGATTTTTATATCTTAACGCCAACAAAAAATTTTTTTTTGGGTTGATGTTTTTTATTAACCTCTTTTAAATACAATTATTTTTATATTTATAGATTTCTATAGTACATAAATCTTTTAATCATATACTGAATTTATTTATTTTATTTTTAGTAAATTTTTTTTCTATTTTCTTTTCTTAATATATATTTTCACAATGTGCATATTTTTATTCATTCCCTCTTTTTTATATACAATACTTGATCAAGTTACATACAGCAAAAATTTAAATTGTGGGTAGTTAAAACAATTCAAAAAAAAAAAATTTTCTTTGTGCAGCATAAAAAAATCGTTTTTTTATTTTCATTTTTTTTAATTTTTTAATTTTTATTTTTTTTATTTATTTTTTATTTTTATTTTTTTTAATATTTTTTTTTTGTATTTAGTGAAGTAGTAAATGACAATATTTATAAATGTTTATAAATTTTAATTTAAATTTTTTAATTTGCTTACAAAAAAATATAAAAATTACTAAGACAAACTAAAAGAAGTTTAAAATTAAAAAATTAAAAAATAAATACAAAAAATATAATCAAAAGAAACAAAAAAATTACTTAAAAAAATTTAAACTTTATTTTTATATAAAAAATTAAAAATTTAGAAATAAAATAATAAACAAAATAAAATTTATTTTTAAATCTATCTCATATTTTTTTGCTTTCTTTATTTAAATTTTTTGTTTATTATTTTAATTATATTTAATTTAAGTTATGCTTTTCTGTTTTTTTATTTTTAATTTTTGGTTTTTATGAAGATTAAAAATTAAGAAAATAAGACAATAAACAGAATATGTTTTCTTATAATTTTAAAAACCAATCATATTCTAATATAATTTAATCATAAAATCCAAAAATTAAAGAAAAATAAAAAAATGAATAAATTAAATTTTATAAAATTATATACCAAATAATAAACAGAAAATATAAAATATTAACAAAAAAATCGTATATAAATTGATAGCAAAAAAAGTTTTGTTCCTTAGTTTTTAATTTTTATATAAAAAAAAATAATTTTCTTTAATTAATTTGTTTTTTGTTTCTTTTGATTATATTTTTTATTTAATATCTTAATTTTTGACTTCTTTGTACCTTAGTGATTTATTATATTTTTTTATTACCCTAATAAATGACAATATTTAGAAGTTTTTATAGTCTCCACTTATTTTTTTAACTTATTTTCTTTAAACTTATTTTTCTTTTAACTTATTTTCTTTAAACATTCAAATCTTCAATATTTAGAAGTATTGAGTAATACGTTTATTAACCTTTTTTATATTCATTTCTTAAAATTTTTTTGCAATTTAATATAATTACTTATTATTATTTTTAATGCTTTTTTTAATTAATTATTTATTTTTATTTATAATTATATTTTAATATATTTATTGCTATTATTTTTTTACAAAAAATCTCAAATTTGTCCAACTAGCTTAACATTTTTGTCATACTTAGAAATGTAAAAGATCAGCTGATGCTTAATTTTTCGTCAGTAAATAAAATATTATTTATAAAAGAGTAAACAAAAGTAAGTCGAGTGAATTTAACGCAAACATTTTTGAAAAACGCAACAAATTTCGAAAACCGCAAAAAATTTTAACTATTAATTTTTGCGAAACCTATAAATTAGAAAACAATTGGAATTGAAAAACGCTGACATGGTCAATGTTTAAAATACCAGTTTGCTAATTAGCATTATTAATTAATAAAATTAATATTTTAAATTTATGTATTTCTAATATTAATTTTAAATTTTTTCAAAGTATGTTATAATAAATTTTAGCAAGATAATAATAATAATAGGCTTTTGCATACTATAATTACGAAATTACAATAATAACACTAACTTAATGTTAATGCTCGAATATTTGCCTTAAATTTATGCTAAAGCGTGTTTTTTGAATAATTGATAGAATTTGGGGAAAACTTTGCTAGAATAATAAAAAGTTTGACTTTGCAGAATTTGATCCATGTGATTTTCGTAGCTTAATTATAGGTACTTAGTAAGTTTGCCAAATTGCACTAAATTAGCGGAGTCTAGGCGCGTTGATAATATTATATATAAAACTGTATGTACACGTGTGCTTAATGCGATGTCATTTATTTTAAACGTTTGCTTGAAAAAAAAAATTTAAAAATAAATTTTATGGTAGGTCAACTTAATTGAAGCTCGTAAAAATATTATAAAATCTCTAAAAATCCTTAAAATATTTTGAAATCTCCATATACAAAATTTTTAAACTTTTTTTTTTAAATAAAAAAAATAAATAAAAAATTCAATTAATTATCTAATTATAATTTGTTTGTGTCTGCTAAGAGCGTATAAGCAATTTTTTCTTTTTTATTCAAATTCAAAATTTCTCCATTTTCTTTAAACTCATATCAGTTTCTCCTTATATACATAGTATTTGTTGCTTTGACCTTCGAAAATTCGTAAAAAGAATGAAATAGGCGTATACACATATTTGTACATACATATATTTTTGTAAACACCTTTGAAACTCGTAATATCATCCAAAACATACATATGTATTTAGTTATATATACTATTATATGCCTATTGTGCTTTATATGCATATGTCTTGAATAGTTTATAAAAATAAGTATATATGTACACACATATGTACAAACATACATAAAGCTATGCGCATATTTATATCAAACTTATTTACGCATAATTATTTAGTAAGCTGAAATTTAGATATATCAACCAGGCAAGCAAAGCTACGCATACATACAAACATTCATAACCGCACTTCTATGTATGCATAAATACGTTTCGCTTAAACTATTTTACATACAGTAAAACAAAAAAAAAACATTTTTTATACACACTACAAAAAAAAATAATTATAAAAGCGAAAAAATAATAGAAAAAAAGAAAACTAACAAAAAATAAAATAAAATAAAAATTAGCATAAACTAAATTTATTATAAGTTGCGGTGTAATTTAAATTTTTATACTAAATACAAAAACACTCAATACTGAAAAACAAATATAACCAACCTAGATGCAAAGTAAAAGAACTAGTAAAGTGAAAACACAAGTAATGTACCTACTTTCAAGCGATATTTACGTGTACTAATCAGAATTTATTGCGTAAATGTGTATGTAACAACAATACTTACTAACTAACAACTTACATACATACACAAATACATACATACTACTCAGTGTAGTGGAAAGGAAAGATTTTTATTGTATTTTTGAAATTATCATTGCAATGCAAAACGAATAAAAATAAATGTGTAAAAGAACGTGTTCTATTTGCTCTACGGTAATTCTAATTCAATTCGATTATCTTAGCTTCACTAAGCAGAGCTCTGTCATACGGCACTTAAATCAACCTGGTCGATGCACGCTAACTAGGGTTACCAAGATTTAAATAATTAATTCTTGGACCACACCCCCTACGGACGAACATCCTTCAAAAGGTAAGTAGTTGCCTTTCTTATTATTCACCCTTTCATTTGACACTTGAACCAACCCAATCGGTTGCCGTTGGCCGGAGTTATAGCCATTTAAAATATTTAGACGCTCCGAACAAGCCCCCCCTCTCGCGGGGTATGAGCGGAAAGTGTTCCATAAGTTCCGCTATGCCTCACGCTTTCATATGACACTTGAACCAACCCGATCGGTCGCCGCAGACCGGAGTTATAGCCATTTAAAATATTTAGACGCTCCGAACAAGCCCCCCCTCTGGCGGGGTATGAGCGGAAAGTGTTCCATAAGTTTCGCTATGCCTCACGCTTTCATATGACACTTGAATCAACTCGATCGGTCGCCGCAGACCGGAGTTATAAGCATGTAAAATATTTAAACGCTCCGAACAAGCCCCCTCTCTGGCGGGGTATGAGCGGAAAGTGTTTCATAAGTTCCGCTATGCTTCACGCTTTCATATGACACTTGAACCAACCCGATCGGTCGCCGCGGACCGGAGTTATAGCCATTTAAAATATTTAAACGCTCCGAACAAGCCCCCCCTCTGGCGCGGTATGAGCGGAAAGTGTTCCATAAGTTTCGCTATGCCTCACGCTTTCATATGACACTTGAATCAACTCGATCGGTCGCCGCAGACCGGAGTTATAAGCATGTAAAATATTTAAACGCTCCGAACAAGCCCCCTCTCTGGCGGGGTATGAGCGGAAAGTGTTCCATAAGTTCCGCTATGCTTCACGCTTTCATATGACACTTGAACCAACCCGATCGGTCGCCGCAGACCGGAGTTATAGCCATTTAAAATATTTAGACGCTCCGAACAAGCCCCCCCTCTGGCGGGGTATGAGCGGAAAGTGTTCCATAAGTTCCGCTATGCTTCACGCTTTCATATGACACTTGAACCAACCCGATCGGTCGCCGCGGACCGGAGTTATAGCCATTTAAAATATTTAAACGCTCCGAACAAGCCCCCCCTCTCGCGGGGTATGAGCGGAAAGTGTTCCATAAGTTCCGCTATGCCTCACGCTTTCATATGACACTTGAATCAACTCGATCGGTCGCCGCAGACCGGAGTTATAAGCATGTAAAATATTTAAACGCTCCGAACAAGCCCCCCCTCTGGCGGGGTATGAGCGGAAAGTGTTCCATAAGCTCCGCTATGCCTCACGCTTTCATATGACATTTGAATCAACCCGATCGGTCGCCGATGGCCAGAGTTATAAGCATTTAAAATATTTAGACGCTCCGAACAAGCCCCCCCTCTGGCGGGGTATGAGCGGAAAGTGTTCCATAAGTTTCGCTATGCCTCACGCTTTCATATGACACTTGAACCAACCCGATCGGTCGCCGCGGACCGGAGCTATAGCCATTTAAAATATTTAAACGCTCCGAACAAGCCCCCCCTCTGGCGGGGTGCGAGCAGAAAGCGTTCCATAAGCTCCCCTATGCCTCACGCTTTCATATGACACTTCAATCATCCAGATCGGTCGCCGCAGACCGGAGTTATAGCCATTTAAAATATTTAAACGCTCCGAACAAGCCCCCCCTCTGGCGGGGTATGAGCGGAAAGTGTTCCATAAGCTCCGCTATGCTTCACGCTTTCATATGACACTTGAACCAACCCGATCGGTCGCCGCGGACCGGAGCTATAGCCATTTAAAATATTTAAACGCTCCGAACAAGCCCCCCCTCTGGCGGGGTGTGAGCGGAAAGTGTTCCATAAGTTCCGCTATGCCTCACGCTTTCATATGACACTTGAACTAACCCGATCGGTCGCCGCGGACCGGAGTTATAGCCATTTAAAATATTTAGACGCTCCGAAACAAGCCCCCTCCCTCTGGCGGGGTATGAGCGGAAAGTGTTCCATAAGCTCCGCTATGCTTCACGCTTTCATATGACACTTGAACCAACCCGATCGGTCGCCGCGGACCGGAGCTATAGCCATTTAAAATATTTAAACGCTCCGAACAAGCCCCCCCTCTGGCGGGGTGCGAGCAGAAAGCGTTCCATAAGCTCCGCTATGCTTCACGCTTTCATATGACACCTCAATCATCCAGATCGGCCCACGCACGGCGAAGCTACGCCGAAACAAATGTACCATGCGCCGGCTGGGCTACCAGGCGAACAGGAAAAACAGAAGGACGACAAAAAATTGGCGCAGCCACTTGCTGTACGATTTTGGGCGCCTAGTACCTCACCAGGCAAAATGCAGGAAAATTGCAGATTTTGTGATTTCAATTTTCTGAGTGCGTGAGTGTGGGTGAGTGTGTGTAAATATTTTAAATGCTTATAACTCCGGTCTGCGGCGACCGATCTGGATGATTGAAGTGTCATATGAAAGCGTGAGGCATAGCGGAGCTCATGGAACGCTTTCCGCCCCTACCCCTCCACAGGGGGGGCTTGTTAGGAACGTTTGAATATTTTAGTTGGCTGTAACTCTGGTCTGCGGCGACCGATCGAGTTGATTCAAGTGTCATATGAAAGCGTGAGGCATAGCGGAGCTAATGGAACGCTTTCTGCTCGCACCCCTACAAAGGGGGGGCTTTTTCGAAGCGTTTAAGTATTGTGTGCTCATGTGTTCTTTGTATTTATTAGTGGCTTGCGTATATGTGCATATTTTAATGAATATTGTGCCGAATTGACTGAGTTTTTTCGCGAAATTCGGGTTTTAAAGTATTTTAAATAATTTTTTTTGTAATTTATATACATTTTACATAGTTCTTAGACATACTTACGTGCATGAAAAGTATATATTTTCTTATGTATTTCATGCGTAAAAACGGCGTGAATTGGTGAGTTTTTCGTGAATTTTCGGCTGTTAAGAGAGATTTTTTTGGGTTCAAATGCTATTTTGTACTTACCAATTGTTTATAAATTCCATTTATAATAAAAATAATGTTTTATATATTGTTTTTAATTAACATTTTTAATAAAATAAAATCATTTTTAAGAGCTTAAATTAAATCAATTCAATTATGCATTATATTTCTGTGGTTTTAATAAACATTTTTTTTGAAAAGTTTATAAAAATAGTAGAGGTGAGTATAGCGAGCAATTTATAATAAAACAACATTTTAAATTATTGATTTTTATAACTTTTTTTTATTAAAAATTTCGATCAAAATGAAGAATATCATCTTTTAACGCTCTCCAACTTGCTTTTGAGACTCCGCATAAGTTTAGCAGTTGCGTGTATTCATACAGTTGAAGTACAGTACTACGGGGACTGGGTCTCGTTATACCCTGAGTTCTTACTCATTCATGAAAACTCTTTTTGTGAGCAAATACAATATTTATACCCTGCTTATGAATATTAAAAATGTTATACAATTTCTGAAAATAAAAATCAAAAGCCTTTTTCGGCGTCCTATCAATCATTTTCTCGACTTTAAAGCAGGTTTACCTATTTTTAAACCATTTTTTAATGCTTTTTTGGATAAATAAACAAAAAATAAATCTAAGGCTGCATGATACATTTATATCTCCCAAATAATACACATAGTAAATTAAAGATAAAATAATAGAATATGAGTTGTACCGTTTCAACGATAGTCGAGCCCTAAGAAGAACCACTGCCACTACAATCCTCCATGTTTTCGGTTGACTGACTTCACGACGTTTTGACTTATCAGAACTTAGCAAAGTTATTCTTGGGCAACCAAACTATAGCAAATGGAGAAAATCAAACTATTGCCACGCACAGGTATTTTTAAAAGTATTTAAGAAGCTATAACACTAAAACAAATTAATCTAGAAACCCAAAAATTTTGATCTAGCAAAAACCGGTTTTAATTATAAAAAAAATTATTAAATAAAACAACAAAGATATGGGTATCAAACTAAAGGGATTTAGGACAGCTATTAATTGAAAATATGTTTAGAGGGGTGTTGCCACCTGTTTAATTTTTTTTAACAAGTTATAGTATATGATATACTCGTATGGGTATCAACTTGAGGAGGCTTCCGCAACATTTAAATTAAAACAGAAAAGGCAAGTGCTGCCATATGTGTTAAAATTTCAGGTCAAGAAAGCTTACATTTGAAAATATTTTGTACTTAGAGTTACCAACTGTTTAAAAATGGAATTATTCGGTAAAATTGATAAAACAAAGATAAGTACATATATATACATATGTATGTATATAGTTATGAAGTGATTACCAGAAACTTGGCCTTGAAAATATTTTTCGAGTAGAGTTGCCACCTTTTTATACAATTTTAATAAAGTAATAATAAGATGAAGAAGCGAATCGACTTTGTTGTTGAAAATATTTTAGAAACAAACTAGAACTGAAACTGTTTTTTAAGAGAGTTGCCAACTGTTTAAAAATTTTGTAAAAAAAAACCTTAAGCTGAAAAAATATGCCGATATATGTAGGTATCTATCTAAAGAGGTTTCAGAAAGCTTTCACTTGAATTTATTTATTTTTAAAGTTACCACCTTTAAAAACAATTTTAAGTAAAAAGCAATAAGCTGAAAAAAATACCGATATGGGTATCAAACTGAAGTGGTTTCAAAAAGCTTAGAGATTTAAATATTTTTTAAGTGGAGTTGTCAACGGTTTAAAAATTTTAAGAAAAATTTCAAAAGAGAAGGAAACATTATGACATGGGTATCAAATTAAAGAGGTTTCAGAAAATTTACACTAGAAAATATTTTTGAGTTGAGTTGCCAACTGCATAAAAAAATGTTAAAAGGTATAAGCGGAAAAATATGCCGATATGGGTATCAAACTGAAATGGTTTCAAAAACCTTAAAATTGAAAATATTTTTTGGTTAGAGTTACCAACTTTTTAAAAAAGTTATAAGTAAGAAAGGGTATACGGTGAAAAATATGACGATATGGGCATCCAACTAAAGTAGTTACAGAAAGCTTAGAGTTAAAATATTTTTTGTGTAGAGTTGCCAACTGTCTAAAAAATTTAAAAAAAAGTATAAGCTGAAAAATATGCCGATATGGGTATGAAATTAAAGATTTTTCAGAAAGCTCACACTTAAAAATATTTTTTGAGTAGAGTTGCCAACTGTCTAAAAAATGTAAAAAAGTATAAGCTGAAAAATATGTCGATATGGGTATCAAACTAAAGAACTCTCAAACAGTTTTGAGTTTTTCATTAATAAAATTGAAACATATAATAATATAATATATAATAATAGGCATAATAATGAAGAGTTGGGACTAATTGAGCAAATGAATTATGTAATTCATTTATAGGTATTCAATATTAATATTACGTATACTAAGTGTCGATGGCGATGTGCACCGGGTCAAGGGCTACGGCTAAGTTGCTCATTATGCCTGTCATTACCACTAATGTTGATGCCATAAAACTTAATTTGTCACTACAAATATATTTGTGAATTTTACTAATATTTCTCAGTGACGACTTCTCAATTTTTATTACGTTACGACGCTATAGACAACGCACAATGGATAAATTGTTTATTTTTTGCGCACAGTTTTACTATCGAATGGTGAGATTTTTAAACATCACATATTTCACTTACAACAACACTACAAAACGGTTGGAGCAACGAAATCGCAATCCACTCAAACGACGTTTACTGCGACGCATATTGTTGTTGATTATCCTCACGTATTCATCGATATTAGCGTTAATACCCGTCATACTTTTGCTAAACCTGTCTTATTATGCTCGGAAATGCTCAATGTATGATTATGCCACCATCTTTTACAACGTACTATTTTACGTTTCCGTTATCGCTAACATCGTCGTCATCATATATCAACTGCACACGATGAGTATGAGCAAAGCCTTGCTGAAATTGTTCAACAAATTATTTGTAATTCAGGAAAAGGTCGCCGTGCTGACGTTACGAAGTATTGAAATTGAGTTTTATATGAAATGTTTACTTTTATTCAAATTCATATTGATTATTTGGATTGTAATATTGACTGCTTGTCACTACCGTTTCTTGCTGAGCGATCTCTTCGGCTATCCGCTATTCGAGCTCGTTTATGTTGGCAATCACATGTGGCTACTGAACTTACTGAAAATCTCTCAGCTTTTGAATGGTTTTGTGCGGCGGCATAGCGAGCAACTACAACAACAAACACAATGCTCGACAAAATGTAAGGATGTGGCGGAGCCCTTGTGTCGCGCATTGAATTTGAATATACAGACCAATGAGTTGCTTGGATGCTTTCTGGAACGTTTCAATTGGTTTGTGAAGCTCGCCATTTTGAGCCAACTACAGCTGATTAGGCTATACAATAACTTGCTGACTTGTGTTGTTACCGGGTGTAATAACTGTGGAAAGAGTCTACCGAATGCCGCTCTGCATCTACTCAATATACTCCTACTGGCCATAGTAAACGACTCCTTGCAGGCGGAAGAAGAAAACTGTCGTGAAATGCTGACCATAATTGTCGGGAAGCTGGCGAAGCGTGGCAGTGTGTGTAACGACTGCCAGGAATTACTGCGTCTGGTGAGCCAATATAATATTTGGAAGGTAGTTTTATATTAATTGTTTGAGTTTTAGATCGATGCACACTTCTGCACCAAACATATAAGAAGTAATAACATTGAAATTTTCGAAGGATTTTGTTGGTCGAAGAATTACATGTTCATACTTTTACATAGCTTGATGCTAATCGCAATTAATATGACACAATTTCAGCTGTACACATTAGAAACATTTGACTGTAGTCTTACTAAATATGAGGGTTTTTAAATAACACTAGTTTTTGTTTTTAGAGAATTTGGCTTTCAGCGCTTATTCAGTTATCTTTCTCAGGAGCTAAATGCTTAAAAAACATCGTATGGAATTGAATTATATATCCTTGGACGGATAAAAATCCGCGTCCGTTCCGTTTACGTAGACCCGACTGTCGTGATAATATGGTAAAAAGTAATACAACTTTAGCTTGGAGCAAGTATGCAGCTTTGTTGATAGGGAGTAACTATGGACCTCAAGCTGAATTTCAATCTTCATGCATCTTCCATGGATCTTAAAGCCAAAGCCGCTCTTAGTTTTGTTAAATGTTGGTCTAAAGAATTTAGGGATCCGCTTACTGCAAAAATCCTTTTTACTTCTTTGGTGAGGCTTATACTAGAGTAAGCTTCTGGCACTCTAGTAATCAAGTCCACTCGGAAAAATTAGAGTCCGTTCAAAAACAATTTTTACTGTTTGCCTTAAATCATTTTCATTGGGATTCCAGGTTAAATCTCCCCCATATCTACCTAAATTTATGAATGGATCAGTCGGTAGTCCATCTCTGTTGTCTGATATTAATTTTAACGTTCCCGATCCCGATCCTGATATCTACGGTTCCGACAAATGAGAAGAAGCTGGCGCAAAAAAGGGAAAATAAAAAATTTCAAAACGTTATCTCGAAAACTCAAGCACTTCACGTATATACAGACGGACAGATAGACGAACGTGGCTCAGCTCAGCTCGTCACTGTGATCATTTAATATAATTATATAAAATAATAATAGTATATACAAGATTTGTCCGGAAAGTAATAGGACTGAGTCGATTTAAAAAATTAATTGAACCAATCAGTTAGAGTCGAGCATCTTAATGACCTTTGCTGCAACTTCCAATCGGCTGCGATGTTTTATCGTACCCGATTGACTCTTCGTTTGAGCCTCTTGAGGACTTCCACGTAAAACTTGGCGTTGACGGTTTGTCCATGAGGAAGACAACGAGCGTCGTTTTCACTTTGGATTTGCTCATTCATCAGCGATCTCTTCCCGACCCTCCAAAAAGGTCTGGTGCCACCGAAACACACCACTTCTTGCTAAAGCAACATCTGGCTAAGCCTGCTTGATCATATCATAGGTCTCTGTCGCAGATTTCCCAAGTTTCACACTGAATTTAATCGCGTACCTCTGCTCTAGCGAACGCTGCCTTTTCGGCTTGCACCACTCACAGAAACACGTCGCGCGAAAATGTTTGACTTGACTCCCCATGTGCTCGGAGCCGCTGACCAGCCGCTTGTTCGTTAGCTAGGAACGCCCTCTACCGAATCCAGTCCGAAGTACGGTCGCGGCGGAAGAAAATCAGTCCTACTACTTTTCAGACAAATCCTGTACATCCCTGTGTAGGGCGCCAGCGATTTTCCTGAGAATTTCAGTAAAGTTTTATAAAATTTGGAGCACTTTTACGTGGGCGATCATTAAACGAGCTAGATGTTGCCAGAGTCAAATAATTACCATAAATTCGGTTCATAGGAGTACCGTTATTAGTTAAATGAAACCTAACAGTTCATTTGGCATTACAAAATAAAAGTTAAACTTTAATAGTATTAAATAACGAAATTGTAAACACAGGTCAATCGGTCCCTAACCTCGCCTAATAACGAATATAAATACATATATTGATTTCTAATGCATACATACACATACAGATATGTAAATTATTTAACAAAATATATGTTTTGAACTAACAAGCATTGCGTCTCTTGCATCTTAATGACCTTTGATATAATGCGGGTAAAGCAGAAACTTAGAAGAACTTGTAGAAACCAACGAAACAGATAAATAGTGTGTTGCAATCGGCGGCCTTGCAATTATGCCGCCGCATATAGTATGCATGTAGGTGTGTATGTGGGCGAGTGAAAAAGCCACAATGTTCATGAACTGCTTGCACATCAGCTGCTGATGCAATTTCACACCTCCAAGCCACCCGCCGAACAAGTCAAGCGTGAAAACGGTGAAAAGGCTTCCACAGCCAATCGATAGCGGACAGACATCACACAATATTTACAGTAAATGCATTTCTATAATTGTTGTTGTGGTTGTTTGTGTTTTTGTTAGAACACTGTACAGAAGTACAAGAAAAGCTTTGCAACAATGTATTCAAGCACATAATGGGAGTGGAGGTTATCGGTAACGACATGTGTTCAACGAACTTTTGTTTGGGAAACATTTTAAAATGGCGAAAAGTTGCATATTTTGAAGGGGGAGTTATTTCTGGTGCTTTTTTAATTAATTTAGAATTTTACGGCATTGAATTTGGCGCAATAAAATAATCACTTATAAACATAAAGCTATCGAGCGGTTGAAAAAACCCTTTGAAATATAAACGATCCCAAACCACGAGATTAGGAACAAAAAGCAAACGGGGTTGGTCCAAATTTTAATAAGAATAGAACAAAAAAGCCTAGAGCAGAAAATATTTTTTGGGTAGAGTTAACAACTATTTAAAAAAAATCAGTAAAAACGATATAAATTGAAAGTATATGCCGATATCCATTATCACACTAAAGTAGTTGCATAAAGCTTAGAGTTAAATAATTTCTTGAGTAGAGTTGCCAACTGTTTAAGAAACTTTAAGTGAAAAGTAATAAGGTACAAAAATATGCGGATATGGGATCACACTAAAGAGGATAAATTAAGCTTAGAACTGAATTTTTTTGTTTGGTGGTGTTGCCAACTTTTCAAAAAAGTTTTAAGTGAAAAGTAATAAGGTAAAAAAATATGCCAATATGGGATCACATTAAGAGGTTAAATTAAGCTTAGGATTGAAAATATTTTTGGGTAGAGTTGCCAACTATTTAATGTAAAAAAGTAAAAACGATATAAGGTGAAAAAAATGCCGTAATGAGCATCAAACTAAAGTAGTTGCAGAAAGCTTAGAGTTAAAATATTTATTGAGTAGAGTTGCCAACTGTTTAAAAAACTTCAAGTGAAAGGGAATAAGGTAAAAAATATGCCGGCGTGGGTATCACACTTAAGAGGTTAAATAAAGCTTAGAATTGAAAATATTTTTGGGTAGAGTTGCCAACTTTTTAAAAAACTTTAAGTAAAAAGGGTATAATGTGAAAAAATATGGCGATATGGGTATCAAATTAAACTAGTTGCAGAAAGCTTTGAGATTAAATATTTTTTGAGTAGGGTTACCAAATGTTTTAATAAAAAACAGGTTACACCAAAAGTTAATTAGAATAGAACAAATTTTTTGTAATATGGTTTTAAAGATTTAAAGAATATCTTACTAAATTAGTGAAATGGATTTTTTTTTTATAGAAAAGAGTAGCCGTCTACTCTCTACATGGCGAAACTTATACTAAATATGCGGTGCAATTTTGTAAAAGGAAGAGATTATTATTTTGTCGTAGATAAAATGGAACCAAGGTTTTTGAGACTTTCAAACAGAATAAGAATCATATATGTATGTATGTATATATATATTTTTTTCGAATGGCCCAGTATAGTCTAGCAAATTGTGAATTTGGATTTCCAAACTAAAAAAAAAGAATTTAAATCACAATTTATATAGGAGTCTTTCAAAAAGTAAAATGTCATGAACCAATCTAACGTTTCAAATAAAAGAACCGTGAGATTTTGCAAATTTCATGCGTTTTTTTTAAAAATTTCAAAAATCATGCAAAATTTCAAAAATCATGCAAAACTCACAAAAATTGTGTCGACTCTTTCACTTAAGCAAAGCATCATTTTTCTTATTGAAAGGGTTTTTGCATTACAAAAGAAACTCAGCAATTAGTTTATGTGCCACACATTAGACAATCGCATAAAACGGTGCGCTTGGCCTCGCTGCACTTTTAGTGCATTTTCAACATTCGAACAACGAGCACTGCGGCGCTGTGCAGAAAACGCATTTTTTAAGCATTAAATTACAAACATAATAGAAAGCAAGCCACATAATGCCCACAAAATCGGTGCACAAGTGGATGTCGGACGAAATGGCGCGTCTATCGACGAAGTTCGCACGCTACAAGCCCAGCTGCAATGGCTACAACCGCATACAGCCGGTGCTGCTGTCGCGCAGCGTCACCCAGATGCTGAACAATCCATTGCCGGTGGAGGATCAAATCGGCAGCACCATGACGGCGGCGAGTCAACAGCAGCCGCAACAGAAACAGCAGCAAGCACACGGGCGTCCCAAAGGTGTATTGAGTCGCTCGGAAGCCGAATGGGAGGAGGTCTATCCGACCGTGCAGTTTGGGCGTAGTGAACATTGTGAGGCAGATGGCAAGAAGACGGAACGAAAATTCGCTTACTATCGCAACTGTTCGACAAGGATAATTTAGGTTCGAAAAGGATAAGCTACATATGCATTTATATGCATACATATGTGTACATACATACATATGTAATAGAGCAATGCGTTTTTAGCACTGCCGCTTTTCATTGTGCATGATATTTGCGCGTAAATATTTAGTATTAGTTTTTACAATGTAGAGATTTTGCAAAAAGAATTCATTTATATTTAAATGTTGAAAATTGCTGTGTTAATTTTAAAAAGGAAAAAAACATATATTAAAAATAAAAGAAATTTCATAAGTTTAGTATTATGAAATAAATAATGATAATTTCAAAATGGAGATATTTCAAAATTTTTGGTCGGTATTTCAAAAAAAGTTCAACAGTCGAGTCTACGTAACCCGAACGGACCGATTTTTGATTCGGCCAAGGACTGCCAACTCGGCAGCATTCTTTAAAATTTTTTCAGAAATGTTTCTTGCCGCTACAGCAACAAAACAACAGAGGAAAACATGGATGGTGCCTATATATTGAGTAGTCGAAAAAGTCTTTTCGTATTTCCGATCAAACTTCATCTTATTTTTTTATGTTTATACTAATAAATATATAAAAAATATGTACCACTTTTTGCTGTTTTTCCGCTACAGACATTATTGCATCAGTGTAAAACTTTCCCCTGTGCAAATCGAAATTTCCAGAACGGAAGCGAACGAACTGATACACAAATTTCATTGGTGGCTTGTGTGGCATTCTTCCCTTTTTTAAACAAAATTTCAAAATATAGCGAATTTCTTCATTATTTTTACTAATTTTTGAACAGCTGTAACTTTTTTTTTAAATTTCCCAAATTTAATTTTTTTTGGTTAAATAAAGCTTAAAATCTCACCTTTCCAACACTATATGGTATGACACAATGTGATTAGTATCATTGGAGATATACGACTGCAACAACAACTATTGACAAAATACGAAAATATTTTTTCGACTACCCAATATTTACTTTTTTCGTAACTTCTATTCTTTATTATATTTTCAATTAGCTAAATTTCGAAATTTAAAGGCTAACATTTCAATCTTGGGTAAACAAAACGAAAAAATGGAAATGGAAAAAGTTAATTTAACTCTTAACTATGGCTCTCTTTCTCGAAAAAAATTTGGTTGGTCCAATACTTATTCGAATACTGTACAGTTTGATATTATAATTGGGATACGAAATCTTTTTTATAGTGGTCCGATCTCAACAATATGATGGGAGATTATAGCGATGACTTGGGTAGTAATATATGCCAAATTCGGTGACGATGACCTATCAAATAAAAAAGTTTTCCATACAGGAACCTGAATTTGGGCGGTCAGTTTGTATGACAGCTATATGCTTTAGTCATTCGATATCGGGGATTCCGACAAATATGCAGCGTTTTGGTGAAAAAGAGCATGTGAAAAATTTCAGATCGATATCTCAAACATTGAGGACCTAGTTAGCATGTATACAGACGGACAGATACCAGATAAACAGGCAGGCAGATTTACTAAATCGACTTAGCTAATCACGCTAATCATTTATATACATATGTCGTCACCTAAAATACAAAACATCGTATCAAAAAAATTGAAAATCGTTCAGATATTATAACCATTTTATAAACAAAACTTAAATTTTGTTTCAATATGAGTGGTTGGTATTATATCGTTTTTCGTTCGCCTGTAAACTTATGAAAAGTGATGTTACATTATTTTGCATTTTAGGTGACGATATATTTTATAGGGTCTGCTACGATTCCTTTTGGGTATTACAAACGTCGTCAAAAAACTTACAATACATTGTTCAGGGTATAATAACACACTTTAGACGATGACTGAAAATTTGCCTAGTGGCGGAAATCAGTTTTAAGCTTTCAGTAAAAATTCGCCTGAATTGGAATGCGATTATGATAGCGGATCGCGATAAAATGTCGCCTAACAAGCAGCAGATAATTTTAGAACATTTATTTAAATTCAAAATACTATACTTAGGGCAAACAAAGCTCTTTCTGGGATATGAAAGTAGAATGAAAATATTTCGATAAAAACATTTTGGTTTTTACGTACAAATATCTATGTTGTGGGTTAATTGCATGAGAAAAGTTGTGTTTGTCTGAGGCAACCAGCAAAAAAAGTGCTAAATTCGATTATCTGTTGGGAAAAAGATGAAAGGGATATAAAGGATCTTACAGAAAACCCACTAGAAAAAAAGTGTGGTAATTTTTATTTTTTTTTGGATTTTTGAAAATATCGAAATATATTCGCCAAATGTGAACTAAAGGCACTTCAACGAAAAACAACATTTTAATTTTCAAAAAAAAAAAAAACTCTATAATAAAATCAAGAAAATTTTATAGTCATGGCTGGAAATTACCAAGTGAATATTGAACAGAATATTATTGCGTACAAAAAAAGACTGATGACTCTACTCAACTGGAATATAATCGCGTAAACGGTGTCTACACCAAGAAAGAAGAAGAAATAATGACTCTACTGAAAAGGCACAACTCAAAGAGACATCTAAAACTGTTCTCAAAGCTAAATTTAATGGAAGAGATATATGTGAATGGGTAATACACTGAAAAAGGAACGTTGAATTCGTTGTTACGAAGTAAAACTCCTAACAATCCTAACAATCCTAACACTCCTAAAACCAAATATGCAACTAATTACAACAAACATGAAAATAATCAATTAGGCAATGGCAATATAAAGCAAATTAATGAAAAAAGGGCATGATAATTACTACGACAATAAAAGAATATATGTAAATGAAAAAGGTAGAGAAAAGTGTAAAAAAAATTAAAATTTATAATTTTGAAAAAAATAAAAAAATATAAAAATAAGTAAATAAAAAAAAAAATTAATAAATTAAAAAAATTAAATAAATTAAAAAAATTAAAAAAATTAAAAAAAAAAATTAAATAAATTAAAAAATAAAATAATCAATATAAAATTAAATTAATATGAAAAAAATTTAACAATTAAATTAATATGAAAAAAATTCAATTAAAAATAGTTTGCGGAAAAATAAATTAGTTAAAAAATTATTAATTAAATAATAATCAATTAATTAAAACAAAGCTAATTAATGAAAATAAATTAGAAAAAAAAAACTAATTAAATAATTAATATACAACAATTAATTAATAAGAAAAAAATAAATTAGTTAAAAAATGTATTAATTAAAAAAATATAATTAATTAACAAAAATAAAAAGAAATATAATTAATTAAAAAATAATAAACAATTAATTCAAATAAATTAATTAATAAAAATAAACCAGAAAAAAATTAAAGAATTAATATCCTAATTTTAATTAAAATTTTTCAAAATTAGGATATTAATTATTTTGGATAATTTTAATTAATATTAGGATTATTAATTATTTAAATAATTTTTTCTAATTTATTTTTATTAATTTATTTATTTTAATTAATTAATTTTTTATTATTTTTAATTAATTATATTCTTTATCCATTTTTTTTAATTAATAAATGTTTTAACAAATTCATTTTTTCATATTGAATTAATTTTTGTATATTAATTATTTAATTAGTTTTTTCTAATTTATTTTCGTTTTAATTAATTGATTATTATTTAATTAATAATTTGTTTAACTAATTTTTTTTTTTCATAAACTATTTTAATTAATAAAATTTTTATATATAAATTATTTTTATATTAATTATTTTATGTTTTAAATTTATTTAATTTTTTTATTTACTTATTAATATCAAAAAATAAATTAGTTAAAAATAATTTTAAAAAATATAATTGATTAAAAATAATTATCAATTAATTAAAATAAATAAATTAGAAAAAAATTAATTAAATAAATAATATACAAAACTTAATATGAAAAAAAAATAAATTGGTTAAAAAATGTATTAATTAAAAATAATTAAAAAAATATATAATTAATTAAAAAATAAGAATTAATTAATTAAAATAAACAAATTAATAAAAATAAGCAAATCAATATAAGTAATACAAGAAATAAATAATTTAATAAACAAAATTTTAATTTAACAAATCAAATTATAAATGTTTAAAACCATTGAAAAACAATGTCATTAGACAACTAACTACTATAAGACATGCGACTGCAATTTTTGTCTTAACCAATAATGGCAATTCGTCACAAATAATTAAGTTAAAATATAACATTTTATTTCGTAAACACATTTGGAAGATATTGGTAATTAATATGGTGCAATATGCGTAAGTAACAAGTATATTTGAACTGGGTGCTTTCGAAAAAAGGCACGTTTTAAATAAAGTAAAAAAAAACATTTGCATTGAGAACGACTTTTTGAATGACATTCGAGCCTTAAGAAACTGGCCTGAAATACTAAACAACTGAAGTCAGTTACACATAATCTCAAAAGGTTTGGCTAACAAGGATTTTTCCATATAAATAATTATTTCTGGAGGGAAAAACAATTATTCTTAATAAATTCAAATACGGAGAGAGCAGGCTTAGCGAGACAACTGCTAACAAAAAAAATCAGTTGAGCTATACTCAATAAATGTTAAGGGTGCAAAAATTGTCGCGCAAGGTGGGTAAATTTACGATTTCACTACTAATATGGACTAAATGTGCTAATTAAGCCTACATACACTTATGTATGTATATGTGTATATATAAATAATTGTAAATACGCAGATTAATGTATACTTATTGCGATTAAAGACTGTTCAAAACTTTGGCAAGCGTGGGAAAATCCAACGACGATATTGCTTTGTTGTTGTTGCTTTAAGAAACATGACACGTCTCATAACGCAATTGGTCCGTGCCATTCGAGAACTCATCTAGTGTCGATAAAGCGCCACCTTGCAGCACTTTGTTGACAGCGGCGCGCGCCAAATAGCCGGTGGTTTCGGTATAAATGAGTGCATAGAAGGGCCGCATGTTGTTGTCATTCTGACGTTCGATGTTGTTGTCCTGCAAAAGCCAAAGCAAAATTCAGATAAGTAATGATGCAAAATTGCATAGAGTTGAGAAAATAAAAAATACCTTGCAATACATGCCGAACGCCTCGCTGATTATGTCATCGATATCAAGCGCTTGCTTGAAATGCAACTCCGGATTGCTGCAGTGTAATGAAAGTAAAGGTAAATATATGTAGGTGGAAATATTTTATAATCTACATACCGATTCAAGATTGTGGCGATGATGCATAAGAGTTCTACAGTGATTTGACGCCTCTCCGGACAGTCTATACACATTAAAGTCTCCTCCACCAGCAATGAAAAAGTGATCTCACCACGACTCATATTCACAAGTGTCGGTGCAGAGGGCAACAGATGTCCCTGTGTGGTAATACCTTGTGTGCGTTGCAAAATTTCCCAGATTTTGTTGTAGAAATGTTTTGGTACGCGGCAGAGGCAGCCTTCCAATTGGCGGCGTTGTAAAGTGGTGAGTCTGTAATTGATAATTTAGGGAATATTAATTATTAAAATGTGTTAGGAAGCATTTTTCAAACCATAACTAAATACACACTCAGGATCAAATTTGACCCAGACTGGATCATAACTACAAGCTCAAACTTAAAAAAAAAAACATAAAATGGAGAAAAAATATTTTAGCGCTTCAACCTGTCCGGGTCAAATTTGATTTTGAATTTAAATGGATATTAGAACTCTTGGGGATCCCCAACACACTTACTTTTCCTCTGCAGCCCATTCAGAAACAGTCAGCACCTTTTGCAAGAGTATGCGCACTTGGAAGGGAGAAAGGTTTTCCAAATCAATCGATTCCTGCCCAGACATCTGCAAGTAGAGACGCATAGCTTCCAAAACCCAGCCGACGCGTATCTAAAAATTTGAAAAAAAAAATGTAAATATATAAGATTTACCCACAACAACAACAAACGTGCAGTAAAACTCACCTTCAATATACCCCTAAACATGGAAGGGTTTGTGGCGATCAAACGTCCACAATACAGTACCACCTCTTGCTGCAACACTGCCTGTATCACATTGTAGGGTTGTACGGTCGTGTACATGACATTCTGTATCTCCGCCGGTGTCATCGGTTTATCGAAATTCGTCTCCTTTTGCCCGATGACGCCTACAGTCAACTCCTTGCCATTGACCAACACCGTGGTGATGAACGGACTGATCGAATCGACTATGTGGTGGAGAAGAGAGGAACAATAACGCACAGCGCGCCAGTAACGCAACGAACCGGAACGATGATAGAGTTGTGTTAGCGCTTGATTGACGCTCAGGCCATTCACTTCGAAATTGGGACCCTCGCGCTCCAATAAAATGCCCCACAGCTGACAGAGGCAATAAACGGACTCGGTGTTGCGCATGGTCTCGATGATTTCGGGTGTGGGTCTGTTTTTAAAGTGCTGGTGAAGTTGAAAAAAAAAATTGAGAAAATATTCGAAAATAAAAATTTTACATGAAAACACTGCAAAGGACTCACATCTAGCGAGATTTTCTGCTCTACATAGGACTGCGCTTTCGGCACGTCGGTCAACGACTGATAGCCGATGTACTCATGATTAATCTGCACAAAGGCGTTTTCATTGTCCGGCAAATTGGTTTGGTTCATAAAGTCAAGATGTTCTACAATAACAAAAAACAGTAGTTTAATAATATAAAAAAAAAAATTAAATATTTAGAAAAAAATTAATAGTATTAAAAAATATTTAATCATGTTAAAAATATATATTACGAGTATAACCACTCACCAATGCATGAGCTGCTTATCAAGTTCTGCAGACGCCCAATGCGCACCTTCATGCCATCACAGTAGCCCTTCTTCAACATAGCCAGCAAGTTGAGCATTTCTTTGAATTGCGGATCACGCATATGCTCCTCGCGTATCAGCAGACACACTGTCGGACGTCCAGAGAGACGCCAGTATTTGCCCACAAACTGCAACTCGGTTTTAATATCGTCAATCAGTAGCGCCATGTCACGATACAAATAGAAATCGGACACTTCAAAAATGAGTGGATAACAAAGTACAGTCATGCCGCAGATACGATATACTTTACTCGTGCCTAATGAGCCAACGGGACGGCCCGGGCGACCGGTTAGGCCAACTTTATTATTTACTCCTAAATGTTGATAGACTTTGATAAGTTCGGTGGAAGACCAAATTTGCACGGGTTCAACCTAGAGGCAGGGAAATATAAAGAAATTGATAATGTAACAAATGAAATCGATAAAGTTCAATTAAAAAATTTGAGGTTAGAAATATTAAAAAACATGATAAAACGTTAACGAGATTGTAACGCTGTTTTAGGTACGAATCCACGTAAAATTTAGTGCAAACAATTTTGAAAAAAAAAAAATCTTTACCCGAATTTGAATTGGATCGTTCAGTTTGTATGGCAGCTATGTATGTACTATAATGGACCGATCGGAATCATTTCTTGGAAGATTGTAGCATTGTCTTAAACAATAATGTAAGCCGAATTGAGTGAAGATTTCTTGTTAAATAAAAAAGTTTTCCGTAAAAGGATTCGATTTTTATCGGTCAGTTTGTATGACAGCTATACGCTAAAATGGACCGATCTGCACCATTTGTTGGCAGATTATAGCATTGTATTGGACAATAATGCCAGAAGAATTTAGTGTAGATATCTCCGCAAATAAAAAAGTTTTCCATACAAAAACTTTATTTTGATAGGTCAATTTGTACGGCAGCTATATGCTATAGTGGTCCGATATCGGCAATTCCCACAAATGAAAAGCTTCATGAGAAGAAAAAAGCGTATGCAAAATTTCTGATCGATATCTCAAAAACTGAGGCACTAATTTGCGTATATACAGACGGGCTTGGTTAAAACGCTTTAATTCGTCACGCTGACTTTGTATATACATATAGTAGATGGAGACCCTCAACGTTTCCTTCTAGGTTTTACAAACCTCGTGCCAAAATTAATATATGTACCTTTCGAGTATAAACAGTTGTTTTGTAAGGGACCCAATCATAGTAACAACTCAAAGAGAAACATAGACAATTTCAAACCTGAATGAACTTCGTACATTAATCTATGTATATATAATTAGGAAAACTTACCTCGTGCGGTGTTTGCGTTTGTATGCCATATGTGGCCATCATTGCCTGCAAGCGTTGCGATTCCGCAATCAAGACAATCTGCACGACCAAATCCGTGGCGGTGCCCTGGTGATAGGCGTCGATGGGAGAAAAAATTATAATTTATTAATAAAAAAATTTAATTCCTACGAAATTGTGCGCAAATTAAATTCGAATCAAATTGGAAAGAAAAACGTATGCAAAATTTACTGTTAAATGCAATTACAGTCATAATTGTTGTAAGATCGGTAGTAATGACACAACTACGGAGCAACGAAGCTCGACATAAAAAATGTTTTGTTAAGGAAAAAAATTATTTAACGGTACTATTGAACAGTTGAGTCAGAATATAAAAAATTATTAACCATATGTGCATTAACGACATGCAAGTAGAGAAAACACACAAACAAAATAATTGATTATTTAATATCGAAAGTTATTGAATGGTGTTGATTTTCATATAAAAAATATTTCGAATTTCAAATATTATGCAAAACATGCAAATTTCGTTTCATAACCAATTCGATGGGAAACTAAAATAGAGTATTTTTAAAAACAACAACACTAAAATATATGTAAACAGTAGGATATTCGGTAAAGCGTTGATTAAATGTTTGGGGAACCAGAAAAATAAGATTGAAAATGGCGCTGCCCTAAACCAGATGAAATGCCTAGCAATTTTTGTTTAAAATCTACAATCTATAACTAAATAGTTGAGGTTAGCTCAGTGCCTTTCGCATCGAGTGGAAAAAATACCTGAAAATATTAGGAAAATTTTTTAGTTTTTTGTTGCGGACATTTAATTATGCTTTGAAAACTAATAACTTATTTTTTAGGTTAAAATTTTTTGAATTCGAATATGAAATAAATATACATTTTTATTTGAAAATTTTAACAAAAAAATGGTTCGGTAAACGCTTGTGCCAATTTTCTTTTTAAATCACTGTACTTCGAATTTATATGTATATAACCTCAAATTTTTTCAATTTTATAAATCATACCCTGAATTTACATTTAACGTCAAATTTAAATTTTTTTGTTTGAAAACTCAACCCATTTTATATTTTCCTAGCAAATCGTAACCTCAAAATTTTTTTATTTTTTTTTTTGTTTTTTGTATTTTTTTTATAAATCATACCCCGAATTTATACGCTCACAATTCAAACATTTCGATTTTTTTTAAACCGACCTACATATATTAATTTGTTTTATAAATTTTATCCTGAATTTATAACCTCAGAATTTTTATTTTTTTAATCGATCTTTTTCTTTTATAAATCATAGATATAACCTCAAACTTTTAATTTCAATTCAATTTTAAACTTCAATTTTTTATTGTTTGTTTTTTGAATCGACCAACTTTATACTTTTTTATAAATCATTTTTTTAATTTTTTAAACCGAATTTATAACCTCAAAATATTTAAATTTCTTCTTCTTTTTGTTTTTGAAAAACTGACATATTTTATATAACTTGAATTTATAACCTCAATTTTTTGTTGTGAAAAATCGACCTATTTTACATTTTTTTTTTATAAATCATAAATATAACCACAAATTTTGTATTGTTGTTTCTTTTTTCACCGACCAATTTTACATTTTTTATAAATACATTTAAAAATTTTTTTTGGAAAAACCGAATTTATAACCTCAAAATTTTTTAATTTGTTGGCAAAATTTAGCTATTTTACATTCATTTTTTTAAGGTTTTTTATTTTTTAATCTGAAGTTAGAACCTCAAAATTTTTCAATTTGGTTTTAAAACCAACTGATTTTATATTTTCTTTATAAATCACTTCTTTTTTGGATTTTTTTTTTTTTTGAAAAACCAATTTGAATTTACAACCTCAAAGTTTTTAAATGTGTTTGCGAAATTTTCTCGTTTAAATTTTCTTTTTAAATCAGTTTTTTTTGGAAAAACCGAATTTATAACCCCAAAATTTTTTAATTTTTTTCTTTTTTCAAAATTTACCTATTTTACATTTTATTTTTTAATGTTTCTTTTGTTTTTGTTTAAAAAGCTGATCTATTTTATATTTTCTTTATAACTCATACCCTGAATTTATAACCTCAAAATGTTTGACCTAATTAACCGTTTTTGATAAATCGCTCAAATGTTAAAAAAATACAAAATCATTACAATGTACATATGTCAGTTTTTTTTATCTCAAATAGGGAAGCAAGTAATTGCCAATTCTTAAAACATAATACCAATATATGTTTTTGAATATTACAGCGCAGTTTTAGAACGATTGCATAGAAATAATCAAAAAAAAAAAAATACTAAAGTGAGTTAAGT